>NC_079159.1:57989768-58292798 GCF_947563725.1 Argiope bruennichi | reverse complement strand
TGTCACATTTTATGTTTGTGGAAAATGAAATATTTGTAGCAAATGAAGCTAGATATTTAACTGAAATATCAACAATATACTATTAAAAACACTCTTAGTTGTATTGAAGTGATTTTTTTTTTGAGGTTATGCATCCAACCGTTTAATCTTTTGAATTTTCTACTTTCTGCAAAATAAATTCTATCTAAATTCTATCAACAACAACATCTAAATTCTAGTCCTTTTGGAGAATTCTTTTGAAATTAAATGTTAGTAAATTCAGATCACGCGCTGAAGAAACGTTTTTGAACGAAAGTCCTTTTTATGTTTTAGAAATCTTAATATATATAAATTACGTGTCACGTTGTTTGTCCGCGATGGACTCCTAAACTACTAAACCGATTTTAATCAAATTTGCACACTGTGTGCAGTTTGATCTAACTTAAAAGATAGGATAGCCCTTTTTTGAATTTTTAATTAGAATTTTAATTATTAATTAAAAACTAACTTTCCCTCCAAAAAAATCTTTTCATTTTCCCCACCGCCAAATGAGTACGGCTTCAGTTTTTTTTCCCAACAGTCATGAGGCTAGGCTTAAGATTTTTCTGCTGATTATTTGAAACGATTCTATTTATTTTCTTAATGTTTGATGCAATTAAAATTAAACATTGTTAATGAATCGATCTTTCAGATTCATTCTTAAGTACTTTTGAATTAAAATAAAACCGAATAAAGGAAATTAAAAATTTCTAATCTGCATAGCGTTATCCCAACTGGCGTAGAAAAACTCACGCATTTGCGTTACCGTAACTGGCGTTGAAAATTCACTCATGCGCATTGTGTTCTGATTGTTGACATGACATCCATTATCAACGGATGATTTAAATTATTTTTAGGTTAGTTGCATGTTTTTGTAATTAAATTGTATTTATGTTAGTTATATATTTTTTGTATACGCTTATAGTTTTAAGTACATCGTTTTTTTTTAGTTTTTTAACCTGTTTTCAACCGATTATTTTAAACGATTCGTTTTATTTTCTTAGTGTTTGATGCATTTAAAATTAAACCTTGTTAATTAATCGTTCTGGTCATAATGAATCTGAGAATATTTTGTTGACAAATTCTTGAAATATTACATAAATTAGGAAAGATATTCTTTAGTGCCCATAAAGTTTAAACGCTCAGTGACTGTTTTCAGTAATCATTTTACAAAAAAATATTTTGTTTCAGTAAAAAATATTATTATATTAATTGCAGATTAATCCTTTCCACTTTAATTTATAGTATAAATTCTACGAGGTGTAACAGAAAATTAGAGAATACATATTACGCTATGACTGAAGGCGTTTATAATATTATGAGAGAATTATATGACTATCAAAATTTGAAGTTTTAAAATATTTTGATCAAAAAGCTATTAAAGTAGGAATTGCATAAAATATTTAATTATTAAAATTTTAACGAACTTTAAGATTGGCGAACCGACTGGTCGCCAAAGGCGGCTAGTAATCATATATAACATTATTTGATCACAAAAAGCATCATAATTGATCAACAATTCATACATTTTCAATATTATACCTCTTTTTAACTAAATAAAGAAATTTTGATGTTACGAACTTATAATTAGTTCAGTTTTATGAAGATCCTTTTTTAAAGCGACACAAGTATTTTATTTTGGGCCGAACTTCATAATGTTGATACATCGTCAGATGACGAGGACGACGTTTAAGCCGCTCCATCATTCCAGCCTCCATTAGGCCCAGTTACATAGTGGTTCTTTGGTGAGATTGGGTTTCCACTCTCGAATCATCCCAGTTCTTTCTTAGCTGAGAATTTATCACCAGACGATTCCAAGTGATAAATTCTCCATCACTCGGCATCTATGAGTTGCTATATCAGATAACCATTAACAAAAAAATCACTTGATTGCTATATAAATGAATTAATTCATTCATATAACTTTGCAATACCGCGATTTGGATTTTGGCATTCCAGACACAAATAAAAAATGGGGTAAAGTAAACAAAATTGAATAAATAAATAAAATTGAATTTTTAAGTCAAGAAAGAAACATATACATCATTTATTCTTATGTAAATAATAACTTATAGTACGTTAATATTAATATAATAGAAAAAACAAAATTTATTTAATTAGTTATTTATTATATTTGCAGTAAGAAAATATAAAAGGATAGAATAGAAGCGATAAAAATAAATGCAGTTTACTGTTATTTGATATCAAACTATTTCAAATAGTTAAATACACAAAATATAATTTTTCAGGCTCAAATCTTTTACTAGAATAACTTCGTATTCATTTTAACACAAGTAGCAGCAGTTTATACTTATTTTTTTAGAAATTTTATTCGTGTATATGGATTTGAGAATAAAAGACATAAATTTGGTTAGATTTCTTAATCGTTTTACAGTTATCCGAGTTAAAGTAGTTCAGTGAAGCGAGGCGACACACACCTGGTTGATCTTATGAACGTTATTTTAAAAATGATTCTATTTCTCTTAAAAATACAGCAGTTGAATTTCAGCGATTACTGTCCTTGAATGTCAAGTATTTTTATCGCGTAGTGAAAAAAATTATTGCAACAATTATCATATTTAAAATATTTTGTTAAAATAAATATAAAAAAACTGTTCTGATAACTGAAATTGATAACTTTAAAAGATTGTCAATTAAGCCTGGTGATACTTCTAACATAAAATTAAAAGGAATCGTTAGGATGTGGAAGTTGAAAGCAATTTTCCTTCCTTTTTTTTCCCCTTTTCTTATCTTTCCATCCATGTGGAACACAAGCATGCATCCAGCATACTAAGTATTACTTGGAATGGACAGATGGTGCCTTGCCACCGAAAAACGTCGTTACAAGTACATACAAAGATTTTAACCAACTACCAAGGCTTTTTCTTCGAACTTGTATACGCATTTCATTTTGGGGACCTAAAATATATAGAAATTGTGAATCAAGCTGCTTCATATTTAAAAAAATGTTTTATTGTCTTTGTCGTAACAGCGAATCAATTTTCATTTTTTATATCTTAACTGTTAAAAAAATAAAGCATTTTTTTCGTATCAGAACGCGAACGATTATTAAAAAAATGTAAATGTATTCTGATAAAATTATAATTCAATTAAGAATTCTTTCTTTGTGAATAAAGCCGTTTAAAAATGCAAAAAAAAACAAAAAAAAACTTTTTTTAGTTAATAGAATAGTAATTATTTTTTATAATTATTTTTATTTACATGGTGATTTTTTTCGATCATTTGAATAAATTTTAGTTTTTAAAATGTTCCGGAAAATTGTTTCTGTTGTTCACACAAGCTGTTCTGTATGGCTAATTTCTTTTTATTTAACAACTAGCTAGTATCTGGAGCTTTGCTGCAACAGAAGAAATAATTTTGGCAATATCGTTTGAAATAACTATCTCGTTTAATTAGGAATGCTAGGAAGAATGACATTTATTTTCTTGTCGACAATGAATACATTCATTGAAATTGAATGATATATAAAGGAGAAATATAAATAATATTTACTCTCTCTTTTCTTTTTAATTTTATTATTCAAGTACAGTTTAGGGTTGACAGTATTTTTTGTTTCTCCGTCTTCAGCAAAAGCAAACAAATTTCTTGGCTGTCCAACTCGGGAGCATCCAGCTGGCTATGGGAAAAACATGGTTTTTCTATGTTCAAAGCAATAAATTGGCAAAGTTTCATTGCCATTAGATGAACAGTATGGCAGCGCATAAAATACGAATAAGCAAACATTCATTTTTATACATTATATAAAAATCTCGGTCTAGTATTATTTTGTTACGTTCAACAATGAAGGGCCATTTGAAAACTTGAAAATAAATTAAGTTTGAAGTTTTATTCTTAATACATAAAATTAAATTTATAGAAAAAATATTTCCTTAAATCTTGTTTCAACTTTTCTACATCTTTTTCAAAAGAATTAAGATGGAAAATGAAACAAGCCGTCTTTGTACCGACACTTTTTTTTTGTTTTTGTTTTGCATTTGTAATCTGAATTCAGTTTAAAAAAACATTTGAATTAAAATCGAAACATGTAGAAATGAAATAATTATTTCACACACGAGTTGAACTATCATCCCGAATTATTTTATTGAACAATTATTAAAATACACACTTGGCATCCATCACTCAACCTTTACGAAGAATTCTTACTGACAGTCCTCTTTTACTGAAATTACCAACAGCCATTAACCGAATATACAGAAAATTGCAACACAGTGCAATTTCTCCATTTTCCTGAAAATGCAGGGAATTTGAAAAATAGGTACTTTCAAAGTTCGTTTTTCTTATGAGCAAGCCAGATAATTTTCTTCTCGAATCTGTTAAATAATTATCGTAAATAGAGATAGTGGTACACAAGATAAACAAACAGATAAGGTAAAATTAAAAGTAAACAAAAACAGCGCCTTTCACTGAATTTTCATTTGAGTATATAAGTTTGTACGAACTCGGTTTAATTGGATGTTTGAAAGAATCGTCTCTGTGAACCTGAATTTTGAATTAAAATTGCTTCAAATAATTTCATATAATTTGCTATTTTTAATTACTTCCTGTTCTCATCTTATTATTTTAAAATTACTATTGATTGTTTTTCTTCAAGAAAGAAAATCCGTACTCAAATCTAATATATAAAAATGAATTTTTGTTCGTTCGTATTTTAAGCGCTGGCGAACTGTTCATTCGATTGCGATAAAACTTTACCAACTTACTGCTTGCACTTGCGCGAAGTTTATATACATAGTACAAATATTATATCTGATATATAAAAATGAATTTTTGTAGACAATATTCAGTTGGATTTTAAAAAAAAATCCTTTTTCTGCTGGACTTCTAAAAAAAAAAAAAAAAATCAGTAATCAATAAGAAACAACCAAAAAATATATTTAAAGTCGCCCGCAACGTCCGTGATAAAACCGATAACTAAAACAATGAAAAGCATTGTTTATATATTTAAAATTCTATAAAAATTGGAAAGAGATGAAATTGATAACACTGAAAAGCTTATTATTATTTTTCGATTTTGAAATATGTAAAGATGATTTTTGTGCGATAATATTCTACGAAATTATGAGGTGAAAAATCTTAAAAATGTGATCATTTTTAATTAAATTTCAAGTTAAAATTTAGAAAAAATCAGTTTTTTCTTTTAAAAATTCTTCTACTCAACAAGTGATTACCTGTCAAATTTGATAATTCTAGTTCCAATGATCTGACCTGAAGAGCTACGCATACCGCATTTTACGGATAATATGCCTTAATTATTATAGACAGCATAGATTATATTTAAACTATTTTAAATAATAGTTAACACCTAAATAATGTGCATACTTTATTAATACGCATACATACACTTGTAAGGAAATAGTCAAATTTTATATATTATTAAGATTATTTGTCCACGTCGTGAGGAGAATCAAGAATAGATTAGAAAAGCAGAAAGAGGGGGGGGGAGACAGTAAGAAAATATTCTGGATTTATACAATGTTCGAATGGAATTTGTCGTATCAATGTTTCGATTCCATGTGAAAATGAATAGTTCAAGCAACGTAAAAGATAAAGCTACTGAAGCAATTCTGCCTATTTAATTGCTCCAGTGTATTCTAATTCAGATCCTCGAAGGGACGTCATTGAAATGTATTACATGTGTCAATGTATTACTTGTATAAAATTTGTGCCTATGCAATGAATGAATGATTAACAAACATTGTCACCAACCAATATTATCGATCATATTACTTAATCAATTTATTATGGAGTATCAAAAAGTACACAAGAATGTAGAAAGTACTCACTCTAATCGTAACCATAACACTTCCAATCAAGAAAATACTTTGAACAACGTAATAAATTATATTTTATGTTGTTCAAGAAAATAAATGTACTTCTAAAGAGATTATTAGGTCTAAATTTTTATTTTTTTATCCCATCCACTCTTTTAGTTGTATTTAATTGTATTTGGCATAGTAAGACTTCGATTTTTTTAAAAAAAGTTCCATTCTTCTTCGACCATAAACGATCAATTTATAAAGATTTAAACTTCGTTATTTTAAACCAACCAAAGGAAACTACGAGCAAATAAAACCCACTGATTAGTGATGAAGAATTTGTGGAATTCTGACTAACTATCTGAACACGATAACTAAAAAGCGAAACTGGCTAGAAGAAGAATATTTAGTGTTTAATCTTAATATCAAAATTGTAAATTTCTTCCAAATTTTTAACGAAATCTCTTAAAGGGAAATTTATTGCCTGTGTTTCGTTAAACGCAATTAACAATATGGATGAAAATTTGTTTATAGTTTATCACCAAAATTTCATCTTTCTAGCTCTAAACATTTTTAAGTTATCATGTTCACAGACAGACATAATACCAAAAAAATATTTTTCGAACTCAGGGAAATCTGAAAGGCGGAAATTCATCAAAATCTCTCAAGTTTGAATTTTTTGGCGATAATATTTTTTCTATACTTCATATGCGAGAAAATAATGAATACTGAACTACTTAGTATAACAAAAGTAAACACAAAAGTGCACCATATTATGAAAATTTATGTCATGCTAAGGGGGAAGTCCAGATGATTCAACTGTAGGCGTTAATTAAATTTGGAATTCTGTGTTCTATAGACTTCGAGATATTTCATGATATTCAGTATTATAATAGAAAAATTACTTGCTGTTAATTTTATTATTGTCTTTTACCTCTTCCATTAATGGCTGGTATGATTATATTGCCATTAAAGATTTGTTTATAATTTTGGGAACTTAAAATAAAGCAAGGTATTGCACAAATTACTTTTTTTTTTGCTATTCTATAATGCATTTAATGGAATAAAAATATAGAAATCCTATTTTTTTTTTTTTTTTCATCTGATACTATTTTCTTTATTGTTCTCCAAAAAGCATACAAAATTCTAGAAAGATCTTCTTGAAGAATTCTTTTCTATCTATCTTTATTTTTTTCATTGTTCGTCTTTAATCCAATAGATCCTCATCCTTTGGTCCGCTCCTAGCTGCGGGTTATCTCTCAAGGATATCCACTTAAGCAATTTTAATAAAAAATATGGACTCCAATAAAAATCACTTTTAAACCTTTCAAAGCGCCGGGAATCCTGACAGCTTTTTTTTAAGGTGACCTACAACTTAAAAGGATGTGGAGGAGGGGGGGGGGCAAAAAGAAAAATTGACCTAGAAATCTCGCACGTGAAAGGGAAAACACAAAGAAAGGTTTCATTTTAGTTTTTAATTTGTACCCATGGGACATTAGAAGCTAGTCAATGATAAAATGTTAAGAGTAAATACATAAAAAGAAAAAATTAATGTATTACGCAGTAACTTTTTATAGCTTAATTTGTGCTTAGTTGCACTATAATTTAATTACTATTTTTTAAGAATTTCTGAATAGTATTACTATGGAACTCTTATTAGTATGTATATATAAAAGATATTATAGTTGTATTATATACATATACACTGGTGGCCAAAATTGTGGACACTTTTGAAAATCATTATGTTTTCTAAATTTGTGTGCTTGTAGAAAATGTTACATTTCACAAAATGCAAACTCTTACATATCATTTTAAAGAGAATTTAATGCTGATTTCAATACAAAAAGTAAAATTCGAATATTTTCAATACAAAAAAGTTATTCTTACTTTAATCTGAATAGCAAACACAGTGATGAAATTGATTGTAATTTCTAACTTTCCTGACCAATCACTGTTCTTATTCTGGGAACCAATAAAATGTTAATAACTACCAGAAGAAGATGACACCATGTTTAAAGTCGGAACAGGTGATTATTGTGCTTTTTTCTATAGGAGGAAGACTGTTTTTTATGTAATCAAATCACAAATAAGAAATTTTGTTAAGTTTTTTAATATTTAGTAGGAATTGTTGTAAATATTTCTAATATTTAGTCATAAATCGATTGGACATTTTGAAAGAGAACTAAGATTATTGTGTTACATGAATGTGGTCTTTCCAATGCTGAAATTGCAAAACAGGTGCGTTCTACAGGTTCCGTAACTACATATGGCGTCCGAAAGTTTTGTTTACGATACCAGGTGACAAATTCAATAAAAAAACAAAGCAGTAAATGGCTAAAAAAGGTACACCACATCTGTTCATGTCAGAAGAATAAAAAGACTATATCTCCATGATGGATGAATGTCATCAGCGTCCACCAAAAGTGAATTGAATGATGCTGGCATTTTTGTCAGTTCAAGAACAATCAAGGGAAGATAATTAGATGTTAGACTAAGAGGTAGAATTCAACGAAAAAATTTACAGCAGTGAATAAAAAGATTACCGCGGGCAAAAGAACACGGTAATTGGCCACAAGTTATACGGAAGTACGGAAGTATACAAGTTATATAACATTGGTTACAAGTTATACGGAGTGATGAAACAAAGATATTGTTATTTGGTAGCGATGACGAAAATAGGTAAGACATAGATTAGGCGAAGAACTACATCCTGACTGCATTCAGATAACTATGAAGAACTTACCAATTAGTGTAATGATTTGGTCATGCATGTCAGCAGACGGTATTGGTCTCTTTCATGTTATCCATGGGAAATTAAATGCAAGAAAATACATTGACAAAACTTACACCTTCCATCAGTGATCTCTTTCCCAACAACGCATCATTTATTTTTCAGCAGGATTCAACTCCTTGCTATACAGCAAAAATATCGAAAAAGAGCATTGAATTGTTATCATGGTTATGAAACAGTCCTAAACTCAAAATATTTGAGAACTTATGGGATCGTTTGAAAACTCGTATACATATGAAGCGTTCATCAAATAAAAGAAGATTAATTGAGTCTATAATTGTTTCCTGGCATCAAGAATAACGAAGGAAGAGCTTAAAACTGTCGTCAGCTCAATGAAAATTCAGTGTGAAGCTGTAATAAAAAATAAAGACTACCTTACTAAGCACGTATAACTCCCTGCAGTCATCAGCGTCTAATGTATCTCGATAATTATTGCCTCTCAGCTCTTTTTGTATTGCAAATATTTGAATTTTGCTTTTGGTATTGAAATCAGCATTAAATTCCCTCTAAAATGATATGTAAGTGTTTCCATTTTGTGAAACGTTACATTTTCAATAAGCATACAAAGTAAGAAAACATTAAAATTTTCAAAAGTGTCCACAATTTTGGGCACCACTGTATATGTAATGATATTTTAGAATCTATTTTAAATTCTAATTAAGTTCACAATTTTTATCTTAATTTAGCCCATATTAATTTCATTCTATAATGTTCTCTTATTTGCTAATCCAATTCCCACCTTTTTATTCAATTAATTTTACACGCGCTTTATAAAACTGTTCTTTTAAATATATGCTTTTTTTATACATGAGAAATTAAATCAGTCTCTTGATGATTCACAATCTCAATTTGCCACGATGACTCAATTTGCTATAACATCTCAATTTGCCATGAGATGTTATAGCAAAACTATTTAAGAATAGTTTATAAAGATATTAAATAAAAAAATTAAATTAAAAATTTCAAGTCTTGATTCACGGAGTGAGGGAAGAGAGGCATTTGTTTATTGAATATAGTCGCCAAAGTCGACTGGTATTCCATAAACAAAAGCAAAAACTACAAGTGAGTTAAGTCATTAAAAAGACAAAGCGCAATTTTATACAAAAAAAATAATAATGAACGCAAAGTTGCAATAAATCTTTTTTTCGGCGTTTTAGTATCCTGAAGCTGATTAAGATCTATCAGGATCTATAGACAATTAAAATTGCAAGGCTTTCTTTTCTTCCTCTCCCCCTCCATCGTCCAAAACTATATATATATTTTTACTGATTTTTATTTAATCTCTCTTTGGCATCCAGCTGGTTCGCCGGGGATATTGATTATATTTAATTTCAGTTAAAACGTTTAGATATAACTTTATGCCACGATTCCATCGACATTTAAGTTGTGCTATTTTAACTGGGTAATATATGAGCCCTCACTGTGTACATGAACCTTTCTAAAGAAGGTTAGTACCATGACATCATAGTACTATTCAAACTGTAAATGGCCTGATCATCTATCTTCTAACCTTCGCGGTATTAAATTATACAGATATTAATTAGAATCCTTCTTTAACTTTGCGGGAGAAAATCAATTGATTAAATATTTGATGAAGCAATGAAAACGATTCGAATCTCAGAGCAACGATGTATGGGAAAATCGAGTAAAATAAAATAAATAAATAATTTTCAAAATTTCCTAAAAAAATTTCATGAACATCTATTTAGTATCAACAGAAACGTATTTTTTGTGAATTTTAGATGACGTAAAAATAATTTTGGTTATGAAAGATTTTTGGAATTTATAGTAAAGAAAACGTCAAAATTTCTTTCTAATCAATTAAAATTTCAAAAATCTCACTTCAAGGTGAGCATTTTCACCTACAAAATATATTTGCTCCAACTGGTAACTTTAAATCAAGCAGTCTGGCCTGTAAAGCATCAACATACTCATTCATTTTTATTATAAGTAGATATATGCGGGCGCTTGTGTAGTAATTTCAATTTAACCATGTTTTTCAATTTAAGACTTTTTTCTTATAACAATTAGAGAAAAAGAAGGAAAAATCAATAAATATTATTAAAGAATACTGCTGTTTCTATTATTGCAATAATCTCACGCAATTTTGTTAAGCAATGACAATCAATAACAACAAAATTTCTATGTGCCTTATTCAAAAAGTACTTCTCGGAAATGGATTTGTTTCACAAAAGTTACAATTTTATGAAAACAGATTAAATTTTTTAAAAATACGATTATAAAAATTCTAAAAATTTGTCATCTTTAAAGGCTTTAGAACTCTAAAATGTGAGTGATGTTTTCACTTCAATATATTTATATTAATCAATAATATTTTTACTTCAGTAGTAAAGAAGACTTCTTTTGAATGAAGGATAAGCGAAGGATGCTTATTTCATTCCTCCTTTTATGCAATTTATTAGCACAAAATATAGTGAGATATTTTTAAAATGTTATTCAATGTAGATGAAGAATATCTATTTCATTACTGTTAGCACAAGATATTGTGCAGTGTCTCCACAGTGTTACTCATATTTTGAATGGCATGCAACATCATGAAAATATTGTAAGTAAATTGTTGAGATATTAGCGAATGATTGAAAAATAAAATATTTTTTCCTTACAGTTTTGATAAGGTCGTTGCGAAAGTTATATATTTTTTTCTTTTTCACATAAGAATAATATAAAGAGAAAATATTGTAATTGCCAGAATATTCTAAATTTTGATTTGTCTGGATTTTGATAAATCCTTACTTTTTTTATTTTCTTGCATTCGAAAAGAAAACAATTTTTCAATAATTTGTGTTGTAATTTCTGTTAGTTAATGTATGTAGTAACTAAGAAACGCAAAAAATTACTGGCATGAAATTAAGAATGCTAATTACCTTTGGACTAAAACTGCATTTTTCTGAATATTTTGGGCAAAATACCTAGAAGAAAAATTCATTCGTCTATTTCTCCATGTCCATGTGAGCATCGTTAATCAAAATTGCAAATTGCTAGATGGCTAAAATTAAGCATATAATTTAGCATTAGAATTGCAAATTTGCATAACTGGAAGCAAATCTCTCAACGTCTTTCTGCCCTTATATTAATTTCTCGTGTAAATAGTATAGAGAAAGTGTAGTAATCGTCAAAAAATTCGAATTCGAGATTTTGTCGAATCTCCAAGTTTTAGATCTCTCCGAATTTGAAAAACACATTTTTGGAAAATGGCCGTCTGTATGTCTGTGACAAGGATAACTCAAAAACGCTTTGAACTAGACAGTTGAAATTTATTATACGGTCTTTATGCCAGAATTGCAGATTTCAATCAAAATTTGAGTAAGATCTGTTCAGGGGAAGCTCGTCCGATCCTGCTGCTCGAATATAAGTTAACACGATAACTACAAAAAAGAAGAGAGCTAGATACATAACATTCAGCACACGAATTTAATATCTATTGTGTAGACACTTGCTAAATTTTAAGTCAAATACAACAAAGGATTGATTATCTGTTGATTTGTACTTTCAGAAACATGTAAACTTGTAACCTTTGGTATATATATATATATATATATATATATATATATATATATATATATATATATATATATATATATATATATATATATATATATATATATATATATATATATATATATATATATATATATATATATATATATATATATATATATATATATATAATATATATATATCTTGTGTCTATTCTCCACACCTGCCCCTAAATAGCACTTTGAGACGGAGTATTTATATAGTTCTCAGAATGTCTTTCAGTAAGTAAGTAAGACATCATTACTCTGCGATAGTTCACTCGCCAACTTGAAACTATGTGATATTTTATTCTTCTATGTTAAGTATGTGAGTGTAATTTGATGTTTTGTGTGTCTTCTGATGTGGAATCGAGGAGAAATCTCAATAAAATATGATTCCCAAAAGCGGGTGTTTTCATCTGCACAACACCATGAGTCTGTCTTCACTACAATCTCTATAATTCAAAAACTAAATCACTTAAATATATGAAATTTGATTTGGTATGGCATTTTGTGACTATAATTGTAGATTTGTGTCAAATCTTTATTTCAGTCGGTTGAGAAAAACGCACTTAAAGCACAAATTACCGGATACTATTAACGGTACGCCAGGCAAATAAAATGATGACACAAACCAAAGAAGACACGATATATTCGGTAAAATTGCTAAATTCACCCAAAATTTAATATTTCGTAACTATTGTACGCCATTGCCATGCAAGATGTTGCCTTACATGTCAAGTTTTAAAGTATGCAAGAAGGTTTTGGGAAGACCAGTCCCGTTAGTTTAAATTTGTGTCAAAGTGATAACATGAAAATGAATAGCAACTTAGACAAATGTTATCCAAGTTGATGCTTGAACATTTTTCAAATCAACTCCACTCAACATCTCCTTAATTACGGAATGTTGCCCCACAGTTTAATAATCTTTGACTAAGATGCCATCCCAAACCAAGAACAGCTGTCTCCCAGAAACTATCTTGTGTATTCCTAATAAAGATGTTATCTATCTACAACAAGCAAAAATAGAAGTAGGATGCCCTAATGCTCAAATTTTTATTTTTAGAATCTCGCACATCAGATTTTTACAATTGATGAAGAGAACTGTTCATGTGTTTTGGACCGCTTCTCCCCTTTATTTTAAGCAATTGAAACCGAAATATGATATAGAGCTATAATGATTATTCACAGACCGTATGCTTTTCCGTATACTTCCAATTCATGTGTGTATTCTTTTAGAGCCTATTATTAAATTATTATTAAGTAATAAATGCCTTTACCAACCAGCTGATATAACCACATTTATAGTCTATATTATATATAAAGCTGAATGTGTGTGTGTGTGTGTGTGTGTGTGTGTGTGTGTGTGTGTGTGTGTGTGTGTGTGTGTGTGTGTGTGTGTGTGTGTGTGCTGACGCTCTACAGAAAAGACCATTTGACCTACAGCTACCAAATTTGGTTCATGTATACCTTGGAAGTCGGGAATGTGCATCTGGGGTCCCTTTTTTTGAATTTTTAATTAGAATTTTAATTATTAATTAAAAACTAACTTTCCCGCCAAAAAAATGTTTTAATTTTCCCCAACGCCAAATGAGTAAGTGTTCAGTTTTTTTCCCCAACAGTAATGAGCTAGGCTTAAGATTTTTCGGCCGATTATTTCAAACGATTCTGCTTATTTTCTTAATGTCTAATGCATTTAAAATTAAACATTGTTAATTAATCGATCTTTCAGATTCATTCTTAAGTACTTTTGAATTAAAATAAAACAGAATAAAGGAAATTAAAAATTTCTAATCTGCATAGCGTTACCCCAACTGGCGTAGAAAAACTCACGCATTTGCGTTACCGTAACTGGCGTTGAAAATTCACGCATGCGCATTGTGTTCTGATTGTTGACATGACAACCATTATCAACTGATGATTTAAATTATTTTTAGATTAGTTGCATGCTTTTGTAATTAAATTGCATTTATGTGAGTTATATATTTTTTGTATATGCTTATAGTTTTAAGTACATCGTTTTTTAAGTAGTTTTTTTTTAAACCTGTTTTCGACCGATTATTTTAAACGATTCATTTTATTTTCTTAGTGTTTGATGCATTTAAAATTAAACATTGTTAATTAATAGATCTGTTCATGATGAATCTGAGAAAATTTTGTTGGAAAATTCTTGAGATATTACATAAATTAAGAAAGATATTCTTTAGTGCCCATAAAGTTTAAATGCTCAGTGACTCTGTTATCAGTAAACATATTATAAAAAAAATGCTTTGTTTCAGTAAAAAATATTATTATATTAATTGCAGATTAATTCTTTCCACTTTAATTTAAAGCATAAATTCTACGAGAGCTAATCAAAAAATTAGAGAGATACATATTACATTATGACTGAAGGCCTTTATAATATTATGTGTGAATTATATGACTATCAAAATTTGAAGTTTTAAAATATTTTTATGAAGAATCTATTAAAGTAGGAATAGCGTAAAATATTTAATTATTAAAATTTAAACGGACATTAAGATTGGCGAACCGGCTGGTCGCCAAAGGCGGCTAGTATTTTTTATAATTATCTGTTAGTGGCTTCTTCAATTAAATGCATTTTAAATTTTGATAAGCGTATACACTCATATTATCCGCATACAATTTCGTGCATCGTTCTCTGCACTTCCCTAATTTTCTGACTGTATATATAAACAATTATATCACAGAAAATGTTTGAAAGTGAGCATACTTCTTATGAGGACAATAGCTTTTGAAATAATAGTAATAAAAACGGCACCAATGTACTATATCTGTTTGTTGTTTTATCACCAAAAATAAGCTTATATTCAACTGAAATAGTGTTATGAAGTACATTGTCCAAGAAAATGAATATTTGAAAGACTTACAAAGATAAATGCATTTTTTATTATTTTTTTTCTTCAAAACAATGTTCTAATTAGATTTAAATATTTTTTAAATGTTCCAAGTTTCTTAATTTTTGAGGAAATAACATAAAAATGATAAGGAAGATTTCGGTTGCACATTAAAAGAAAAATGGGTATATGTTTTACGTTTCGGGTTCTTTTAAATTGTTAAAAGTCAATTTTAGTTCAGCAAAACACAAAATTCTTATGAAAATTCAGGATAAACATATTTTTAAAAAATTTACTTTTAATTGGAATTACAAAACTATACCTAGTGTTGCTTCAAATAAAGTTTTATAGTATAATAATAATAAAAAAAATAGCAGAAAAAATTAAATCGCTTAGAATATTTTAAATTTTTGAAAATCGTATATTTTTTCATTTTTTTTAAATGATATATTTTTTAAAGAGTTTTATTTAAAGTTATTTGACGAATTTATATTTTGACACATATAGATAAAATATATCATTATTCTAAGAGAATAATTCGCAGAAATGCATAATAGAGTCCACCATCCCCTCAAAAAGTTTCACCATGCTAAGGTCGGAAGTTAAACTTAAATAGAAATTCAAGAAAATTTCAAATTTTTTATTAAAAGCGTGTCTAATACTGAAACTAATCTTCATGAGAAAATATTCAGAATCTTGATATCTTAATCATCACCAAATGAGAGAAAAAAAAAATGAAGATGAAATATTAGTAGCGGCAATTGAAATGATTTGCATTTCATTTCAACAATGTAATATATTGTTTTAAAATATGTTTAAAATATATTCTTAAAAAACTGATTAAAAATATATGGCAAAAAAGTGACATAATTGAAAAGATAACTTTTTTGAATTTCCGTGTGAAGTAAATGTTATTTTTATGTAATATTTGGCAATAACCTCCAATTCATACTTGGAAGATTATCGCAAAAAACGCAAAATTTCGCTTGATTTGTAATTAATTAAAATTCCAGTTGATTTTTTTAAAAGCTCCAGGTGCTTATCCTCCGAAGTACATATGTACCAAATTTGGTAGGCCAAAGTCAAATGGCCCGCCTGTTGAGTACCACATATGCACATTAATTTTATTATTAATAGAGATTAGTGTTTTAATTTCAATGATAGAAAATGCTTTTATTTATGAGATTCTGTAATGAGATAGTTTTGAAAAGGAAATTTGTTGATGATTTCTCAGTTCTTTATATTGTATACCAATGTCTGTCCAAAACTTTCTCGTAAATTCTCTAATAAAGGTGTTTCCCTCCCCCTCCTACCCATGGAATTAGTGACCATGGGTAACTGTACACAGATTTTTATTTTTAAAACTCAACATACAAGAGTTGTGCGCTTCTCAGTACAGTAAAGAAACTGATATTTTTTGTATAGCATGTTAATTGCTCAAATTTTGATCTTTCGTTTTCTTTTTGACACTCACTGACACTCATTTAATACACAAGTGCAGAAACTCGAATAATTATTTGGGAGGTTATTTTTCTACCGATTGAAACAAAAATTTGATATAGAACAGCAATTGTAGTCACAAAATCTCATACTAAATTTCAATCAGTGAGTTTTTGAATTATCGCGTTTATATTGCATGCAAAAGTACAGATCAATAAGCTATCAACCCTTTGGCAAGTCTGCAGTTTAAATCTGATATGGATCTACATTTTAGATGCTTAGTTAGTCTTTGTTCCATTTTTTATTTTTTTTTATTTAGCTCATTATGGTTGGTATATATCGTGTTTTTTGTATTCGGATAGTCGGGCAGATAGACTTCCTCTGAATGGATTTCATTCAAAAATTGATGGAATTATGCAAATTTTATACAGTTTTTCTTATAATAAATTTCATTAGTATATTTAAGTGCGTTTTTAAGTTTAGTCAAGTTATTGTTTATTTATTGTGTTCTCATAATTTCAAAAATGTGTGGTTCGGACTCAGAAAATGGAAACGTAGAAACTCACAGGAGCTCGAATTTTTTGATTACAGTACTTTCTCATTGAATTTTTCGAATATGCAAGAAGGACTTTTTGCATATTCTTTTTCTTAATTCTTATTTCATACATTATTAGTTTCTACTTTTAAAAGTCATGATAAATGAGTAAAATTTTTGGTTTAATATAAAATAAAATAAATAATAATAGTTTTTATAGTTTTTGAAAATATTTGTCAAGTTTTTAAATTTGAAGTGAACTTATTAGAACTTTTCAGAGCTATTTGTAAATTGCACTCAACTCAACTCAGAGGAATACGCATTCTTTCGTTTGGAGAACACAGTTTCGAATTGCAGTTTGCTTACCTTCCGAGCCGTTATTGTGAGTTCGACGGGGGAGAGGGATGTGCGACTAAACATATTCTCCTCAAATTACTTGTCACATAAGCGTCGTGCCGGTATCTGTCAGTTTTTTCGTCAATATTAATTAAATGCATCTGTTAATCTTGAAAGAATGAATTTTTCTCAGCGTATATCTCGTCTTCATTCAAGAAATACGATCATAAGCGTTTTGTCAGATACAGCTCTGTATGGAGAACCAAACAGATCATCATTCCAGGTTTGTGTTATGATTATTGATTTATTTTTTTAATAATAATCAGTTGATTACCCAAGGAAATGTTTGAGAATTATTTAAAAATCCCAAATCTGTGTATTATTCTATTTGATTGCATTGTTTAGCAAAGAAAAAAGCTGAAATCATTACTTAAATTGCACGTTGTGAACAGCTTAATTTTCTTAAATGCTGTTTGTGTGAATATAGCTGTTATTATTGTGTAATGCCTTAATTTCTTTTAATAAATTTCGCGAAGAAGTATTACCATCTTGATCAGATATTATTATGTATTATCAGCATAATTTCTTTCTAGGCTTATCTATAATTTGTTTACCTTAAAAACATGTTAATTGCCTTGGCGTATGTTTCACTTTATTGTCATTAGATGATTAATATTTTATTTGTTTGAAAATTAATAATAATTTGTTAAGTATGTTTTATTCGATGTATAGTAATTATATAATAGTTAAGAAAATTATATAAGTAATTATATAATAGTTAAGAAAATTATATAAGTAATTATATAATAGTTAAAAAAAGTAGAAATTTGTGTTTACTAAAGAAGTTAAGAAATTCATAGTTGCAAAATTGCCATAGCTGAAATTAGTGGAAAAATTTAGTGATCAAACATGTAATGAGATAGCAATTTTTTTTCACAAGAAATTTTATAATAGAGATTTCTTGTGTTAATTCAATGTCTTATTTAAATCTATGTATGGAGCTCCCTATTAAAGAAAACTTGAATTATTTTATTATCTTTTCAGTTGATGTTTTTAATACTGTCTGTAAAAATGTTGTGTATTATGAAACTAAAAATATGCATGAAAAAAAACATGGTTCGTTTATGTTTTTCTTTATCTAGTTGTTATATTATTAATAGCTTTTTAAGAAAATGTTTTTTTATTCATAAATATATTGGATTTTAAGAATGAAGATAGCATAGTATTTGAAGTTCAAATATTAAAGAGAAAAAATATTATTAAAAAATTTTTAATGTAAATTTTTGTGTGATTTTAATGTGTAATCTCAAATTAAATTAATGTCAGCCATTTGTCTTCATACATTCTTAGGTTTGAAAGAAACATGTTTTGCTTAATTACTGTAGTTCTTAAGATTGATGTACATTGTGTCCTGAATAATGCTTAGTATGCTTATTCGACAGGATAGTTGTGAAGTTCTATTTGATGCCATTTACCTTCTTGTTTCTTTTTTAAAAAAATTCTTAATCTGTCTGGATTAGATGATTTTCAGATTATTACCTGTTAATTTAAAATGTATTTTTTTTATATAAAAATTATTTATTTACAACACTGGATTTTTTAAAAAAAATTATATAAAATCATGTACTTTTTTATTAATTATTTGCCATTGGCAAATTTATTCAATTTGTATGTTTTACGTAAGTAAATGTTTCGAATAAGAACATTAGCATAAATAATATATTATGAATAATCATAATAAAAATACAACTAAATTACAAGTAAAAATACTAAACATATTAAATAAGTAAATGAAAAATTATAAAAATACATCATAATAAATAACAAATTAAAAGGCCTTACATATACATCTGAATATAAAGGCTTTAGATGAAAATAATTAATGGTTTAAAATATTTGTATATCAACCACAACCCAATGTATAGCCAAAGATGACATAATAGTAGTTAAAAATTTGACTGTATTCAGCAGTAACACATGGTTAAGTCTAAAATTTATTACTGGTATGCAGTTAGGCCAAAAGTGACAAGTTTCATATCTCTTATTATTTACATTGCTGTGTATTTTTATTATCATTTATAATATCATGCTGTTTATGTTGATGTTCTTATTCAATGCATTGACTTAAATACATTTGTATATTTTCATAGTTTTATTATAATTGAAATAATTAGTAAAATCAAACCTTCTCATTTTGAATTGTAATCTATAACACATTGGCCTCTAATTATTCAATATCTGACTATTACTAAAGTGACGCTTGCATGTAGAAAGAATGACTTCTTAAATTCCATTTTTTTATTGTTTCATTTTGCATTATGGATCTATATTGCTTGATTTTTCATGAATGTAGGGGAGAATTAGGAGAAGTTTGACAGATTTCATAAATTTTTTTAAAAATAATTGTTAGTTTAGACTTTCAAAGAGTGCAGTTAATAAAAATCTAACAGTATGTTTAATTTATTTTTTAAAAATACAGGAATAGCAAAATACAAAAAGTTAGCTTTTATTTACATAGTTAAAAATTGTAAAATTTTTGTACCACACCTCCCTTATATGAGCGAGGTATGGGATTCATATAAGGGAGAAATGGAACAAGATTTGAGAAAATTAATAAATATTTTTTGATAACTTTTTTATTCAATGATTTATTGTTTTGGACATACCAAACAAGAGTTGATTGTGAAATTTTCATTGGTACAGCCATATCTTGAAAACTTTTATTTTCTTTTACAACCATTTCCACTGATTGCAATATGTTATTATTTAATATATTTTTCTCCAACTGGATGCTTTTTTCGTCTCATATTCATTGCATTTTTATATAAAAAATATATAATTAGTAATTCTTTTTCATTTAGAGTGACAAAAGCTTTAATAAATAACTTTCAAAAATGGACATTTCATAATTCATTTTCTTCATTACTTAATATTTATTATATGTTTATTACTTTACAATAGAATTTCCCTTAACTGAAATTAAGTGGTAAACATAATTTTAGGAAGAAAATATTTTTTTTTCTTATGTGAAATGATACAGAATGATTTACAGTATTTATTCATAATTTATATTATCCATTATTAACAAAAATAAAGAATAATGTGTTAGAAAAAGAATTGGAGACATACTGTTGAGTAAATTTTTTGAATAAGAGTGGAATTTTATTCCATACTTTTTATTTTATTAATGGAAATCTAGCTTTTTTATTGTTGCTCATCATTGCTTTATATATATATATATATATATATATATATATATATATATATATATATATATATATATATATATATATATATATATATATATATATATATATATATATTTAAAATCATCAACTTACTATTGTGTTATAGCACCCCAACAACTAATTTTATCAAACAACATTAGGAAAGATGAAAAACTTTAATCATGAGCATATTTAACTGTTTAGAAAATGAAATCCATTTCCAAGCATGTCCCATTCCTTCCTCTACAGAATTTTCTTTTAAAATGCATATCACACACATAAATATGCATAAAATGCATATAGCATAAATGCATGTCACATACATTTAAGCTTAATTTGAATGTTAGTTTGTAAACAATGAGTTCATTATACCTTTAAAATATTTTTATTTTAGAAATAATAAAACTGAAATTAAATCATGAATAAATAAGAATTTGTATTTACTACTGAGGCATAAAAATCAGGGTTTCTATATTTATTTAAAAAAAAAAATAAAACTGAAAAAAATCATGAAAAAATAAGAATTTGTATTTATTTACTTCTGAGACATAAAAATCAGGTTTCTTTTTATTTTAAATAGAAATATTTTTATAGCTGGTGTTACAATTAAGATCAAGCAAGGGACTATTGCCATTCTATATAATGAACACATTAAAAATAGATTCTAATCTTTCATTTAGACATAAATGCAACTGTCCCATTCTTCCCAACTCTTCCCTGTCAACTTTTATCTGTTTTCAGTTTCATACTAGTGTCATTCCTTTGTGACTAATGTAACATTGGAACAATTTTAACATGATATAATATGACAAATTACTCTTAAATAATCTCTGAGAAAATCTTTTATCCTTATATTTTATGTCATATTAATCAGTATAACATAACTATGTAGAAATTATGTTAAAAGATAATGATTCATACAAATTAAATTAAATTTTTGTCTTTGTGCATTATGATATATTGATGTTATGCCATATTGATTTTTAAAAGAGATATTTTCATTGATTTGTTAACTGACTATTTTTACAATGGCCAAAAGTGTGCTACAATCAGTTATGTCTGCATAGTATTTCAATTCTAAATTTTCATCATCAGCACATCAGAAATATAATTATTACAGTATTTGTTATCACTGATATGTCTGTCTTCTGGCGGAGAACCTTTATTTCAATGTGGTACTTTATTTCATAAATTAAAAAAAAGTAAATTAACAACTCTGCTTGTTAAACTATCTTTTTGCCGCCTTAGCTCTTTTGCTTGTCAAGACATATTGTGAAAATGCCTCAAGCTAATTACAAAATTAACTCAGTTTTTTAATGAAATATCTATTAAATTGGTTTCAAGGGGTTTTTTTCTTTTAATTTTCTTTATTCCATTGATTTATACAAACTTGCTCTACTTCTGAATCCAATTCTTCTTTTGTGAATTTCTAATTTGCGATGGACAGTTGCTGTAGTTCAGTTTTATACTATTGGCATTATATTAGGCGCAAACAATTTTAATATTGCTCTTTTACCATTTGCTAATTTTTGAAAAGAAAAGCAAAATTCTCTGAATATGATCAGTGGCAAATTTTCTGATCCAGTGGAGAATCTAATTTCAATATTATGATGATCAATTTTAAATAACCAAAATGCATTTTTTAAGTTGCACATTAACATAGATTTCTGCAAAATTTTTTTATTGATTTGTATATTTCAAACGGACTTTACCTTTTTTTACCCAGGAAATTGTCTTGATGCATCATCTTGATATTAAAAACTTTTTTTGCACATATTTCTTGTACATCTGTGGGAAAGCCATTCTTCTTGGATTTAGTAAATATAAAGAATCATATATCTAAAGATAATTTCTTTACAATGCTTGTTTTTTTCTGCCGATAAAAGCAATTTGAACCACATTGTGCTTATAAAGCTATTGATGAAAATGATACAGTAGAACATTTTAAAAAAAGATTGTCAAGATAAAGTTGCACAATAACTAAATGAATACTTCTAAAAAAATTTTTAAATTGTAAAAAGATATAAGAATCAGTTTTGTACAAGTTTTTGGGGATAATTGTTGAAAAATGTCAGGATATGACTTAATTTTTAATTAAAATTTTAGGATTTTTTTTTTAAATTTTTTTTAAAGTACACATTTTCACCTTCCAAAGTTTATTTATGTCAGATTTGATAACTGTAAAAATAATTGTTTGGCCTGTAGATTGGCAGCACAGATACGTATAAACATATATTCTCCTTTATTATTAATAAAGATATTGATTTGTTAATTTATCTATATTCCATTGTAAATGTAACTACGAGCATGAAATCAAAGCTATCTAAAGTGTAGTAATTAACTATTAAATTTGAAATTTGTTTGTGATAAAATTTCGTAGCTTTGTAAATGTTTTCTGTGCAAGAAAAAAGGGTATTAGGAAAAAGATGCCTTTTGATTACTGTTTTTGATGAAATCATTAAATATTTAGTAAGATTTAAATAAATCAAAACTGTTAGAAATATATTTTTCTTTTTTACAGGCTGTACATCAAACTTTGAAACGGTTAGAAATTTATGAAGCCTTGCAACTAAATTCCTTGTTTTGTGTTGTAAAGAAACTTGAAGAAACTTTATTACATTGGCGGCCTTATAAATTTGATGTGCTTCAAGTGCTTTCAGTAAGAATATTTGTTTTGTTGTAAATGTTAATGAAGGATTTTTCTTATCTGCAATCAATTTTAATAAATCATGCTTTATTATTTAAAAAAAAAAATGGTTTCTTTTTTATTATAACTTATTCCTCTACAATTTAAAGTATTTAATTTTAAGTCAAACATTTTATAATTTACATTTTTTTTAAATTTAGATAATTTTAAATAAAAACAAAAATATTTTTTCCTCAGGATCTCAACCATGAAGTAAACGAATTATCAAAACGTGAATTTGATCATGATAAAACTTGCCGAAATCTAGAAACTGCCAAATGGGCTAGAGATGTCACTCTAAAACATATTATAGAGGTATTACTTTTACTTAATTTATATTCAATGATTGTTCAGGAAATTTTATTCTAATGTTTGCATGTCTTGTACTATAATTAGTTGCTTATCCTTATGTTAGACTTATTTTTTTTTAAAATGTGGATTCACTTAAATTGAAATAAAAAAAATACATTTAATATTGAGATTTAAATGCCAATATAACAGTGAAGTCATTTAATAGATTTCTAATATTTAATAATGTAGACTGTAAATTTTAATTTAAAAATGTTTAAAAATGTTATCAAAATAATTCTTATTACAATTGTAAAGTCTCAACAATACTCACATCAAAAACAATTCTAATTTTCTAAAAAAAATTTTAATGCATTTGTAAAATTTATGAATAATATATAAAATATGAGAGAGAGAATTTATTTAAATACTTTAATACAAGACACAGACTCTTTAATTAATATTTAAAAAATTCTTAATATTAATGTTACTAATAGTAATACTGTGATTACATTTTAATTCTCATAATTTGGTTCAAATGGGATTTTATTTTGTATTTACTAGGTGTACTATTTTTTAAAATTGTAATATAGTTTTAAAATCTGCTGAGGGGCAGTTAAAATCTCTTAAGTAGGTCATACTTGATCCATCATTGTTTCAGATAATACTAATTCATATTTCTGAAGTATCACTTTCATTTATTTAAATTTTGTTATGTGAAACTACATTTATATTATTAATACACAAAATGTTATCATTTTTAAGCATTCTTTACAATTTTTATTCTGTCTTTCTTAGATATTACAACGATTTATTGCATCTTACACACTTTTGCCTAAAAAGGCAGCTCGGAATCATGGTAAGTATTTTACCTTGGTAACGTTTATTATTGTAAAAACTCTTCAGTTGTTTCACTCCTGAGAATGAAATAAAATGATTCATTGTTAATATCATAGAATCACTTCAAACTATATGAATGCATGTTAATTTCTTGTCACAGTGTTTTGAAAACCTAATTAATTTTATTTATTTGATTTTTAAAAAGCTTTGCATTTTATTTGAACTGATCCATAGTAGTGTGTATGTGTGCGTGTAATATTGAGGGGGAAAGGGTCTTTGCTGTATATGACATATATAAAAGTATTGCAGAAACATTCTTTAAAAATACTCTTTTGGCAAATATGAGTTTCTTTTATATGCTTGATGTATTTGTTCTTTTGTAATTCTCATTGAAATAATTTGGGAATTTTTAAGAACAAGTAGAAAGATTCAAACTCATATTTAAAATAAACATTTTAATTTTTCATTCAATCCTAAATTTATTAAATCCTGCATAATTTTTATAATTAGTTTGCAGATTTTGTTTAAAAGCAATTTAGATCATTTCAACATTTTTTAAATCAATAAAATGCTTTAGCCATAAATAGCCAAATAAATTTTATTCTGCGCAAAATTTTTCATATAATAGGTTTTTTAGAGGCAAGGAAGAATTGGGGAAATTCAGATGTAAAATAGTTTGCAATATTTTTATCAATAAAAATTCACATAAGACTTTATTATATTATTATTATTATTAATAATAACAATAAAATGAAAATACTATGCTTTATTACTTGTAGCATTTCCTGGTAAATCTTTGCTGGCCATTTTTTTAGAATATTTAGCATTGAAATTTTATCTATTTAATCAGAAGTGAATGTAAACTAAAAATCAGCATCAGTCTGAAACCAACACACTATGAAAAGAGTACATTTATATTTCTGTTTCTAGATAGCTTAATTAAATATAAAGCCATAATTCAGCAATCTGATCTAAATATACCATTCATCTGTTGGATAATTTATTTTTATGTCTTATTAATCACTATTTGAATATTATTTATTTTAAATATTTTTAGAAATTTATTTTACTATAATTTATTATATTATATTATGAGAATTTCCATTTTGTGTGTATAATTAATTTTTAAATAAATGTTATCAAACCATTATTTGCACTTTTCTTATTTTTAGAAACAAACGAAATATTGGAATTAAAAGGCATTGCTTTAGAAATTCTCCATAATATTTGTGTGGAGGTAATGCTTTTCATTTTCTTGAAAATGGCATATAACTTTTACTTATAATTCATTTTTATTGGTTGATAAATTTACTCGGTACTACTCGGTAATTTATCAAATTCCTTTTTCATTTCAGTTTGAAGAACAAGCTCAGCATTGTGCAGAAAATGAAAACTTTTTAAAGAGTCTTTTTTCCTATATGCAGTATGATCAGACTTGTTTTCCTGCTTGCCGAGTTTTGGAATGTTTGATGCTTGCTAGGAAAAATGTTTTTGATTTATCTACTGTTGGTAAGATTGCAGTTTGCATGATCATTGTAATATTCTGAGCATGTATGTACTTATTAGATATCATTTAAGAAAAACAAAAGTACAAGTACATCTTGACAATTTAACTAGAATCTGCAGACGTGATTTCTTTCTTCCAAAATACTGTAATTTTTAATTTCTTGAAAACATCACAGTGTATTGTGTGTATTAAATAGCATTCAATATTTGTATGCAAAAGGTAAAATAGAATGATCTCTACAGTGTTGAAAATTTAAACTTTATCAAGTAACAAAGTCCATTTGAATTAGCAAGTTAAACCTGTAATAGATATTAAAAGTTACATATTATATGCAAATATATTTTTTTCCTGTAATGAATAATTGAAGTGATATGCTTAATGCAGGTGTAATTTTCTGTTCCAATAATTTATTACTAGATCTTATATTTTTTTATTAAGTTCTTTGTTTTTTCACAACAATAGGAGAGAATTTTTTTTATATTGCACATGGCAAACATTATTTTTCTTACAGAAAATCTGCAAGATATCATTACTGGATTAGATGATGCTCATCTTGGGAATTTCTGCAAAATCCTTGCAATAACATTATCTGAACTTGACATGTATGAAAATAAGACATCATGTGAGTAATGTTTTTACAAAATATCATAAATTATACTAAATTTTATTTATTCATCTTGTATCCTCTAATATTCTTTCTCTCTCTTTAAGTGTATGCTCAAACAAAGCAGAAAAAGAATCAAAACTTTTATGTTCGTGATATAAACCAAGGTAAATTTTGAAATGCCATAGTAATTATAGTTTACAATTCTGTTTGGATAATTTTTATTATTTCTTTGTTATATTCAAAATTTAATAGATTTTATTATTTTGGAATGTATTAATATTTTATCTTGTTTAAATACAAGCAATTGTTTTTTAGTTATAAAGTATGAGAAAGTTTAATATTACAATTTTGTTGCTGTTTAATACTTACAATTTAATCTATCTAATACTTCTGCAATATGTGATTAAAAATATTATGAAACTTATCTGAAAATTTTAATTTATCATTTAATTAAGAGCTTGTAATTTCTCTCTCCTAAAAAAGTTATATTAATAAAAAAAAATCATAAGCATTAACTTTTATATTATGATGATATTAATGAACATTTACTTCATTATATTTCATGCACTTTTCATTCATTTCATTATGTAATATGCATAGTAAAATTAAGAATGTTTTGAAAAAATTAGATTGAGGAAATTAATTATTATTGGTTTTTCACTAATTGTGTTCATGTTACTGATTTGTTTAATAAATATACTAGATGCCTTTTAACCCTTTACACTCAGAAAACTAATGTCTAATTATATTCCTTAGAATGTAAGAATTCTTTCGTGCATAGGAACCTGAAAGTATAGATGTTTTAATTTTTCAAAGTTATTTCTTTTTTCTTATTATACAATTTTTATAATGATGATTATGTAATGGGAAAGTATGGGAACAATTCATCAATCAGAATGATGAATCAGATTTGATACCCGTGTAAAAGGTTAATGTCTATTTAATAAAATGAAATTTATAGTTTTGATATGGAATTATATTAAAATATGATTTAAATGATTTATATTAATCTGTACTTAATCAGAAAGTGCTTTGTTTTGATTCATTCTATATATTTCTAAAAATTTTCTGTGTTTTAAAAATCAAAGGATTATTCATGTAAAAGAATGACATTTTTAATAGAAACTTTTAAAATGAAAATTGGCTTTAATTTAGTTTTTTTTAACTTCTTTTAGACGTTATCTTACGAACACCAAAGATTTTATCCAGGCTTGTTGATGTTGCTTGTGCTAAACCTTGTAAGTATTTTTTTCGTCTGTTAAAGATTTTTATGTAAGAATAATATTCAGCATTTTTATCAAAAGATTGAGATAAAAAGATCACTGTAAAAAAATGTATTTATGTTAATTAGAAGTAGTGCATGTATAAAAATATCTGCATCATTTTAAACAGTATTTTACTTATCTACATTATGGGGACATTGCTTATATTATTTCAGCTTGAGGACTGTTTCACAAGAAGTAAATTTAAAAACATAAAGAAGGAAGTTTCTTTTTTACCTTTACCAATCTTTAAAAAAACATATTTAAATTTGTTGATTTTATAACTTTTAATATGCGAATTTCAACTATTTGAAACATTAATTCTAAATGTTAAAATATACTTTTTCTGTTAGAATTTTGAAGTTCTATATTTTATTAGAATATAATCTACTAATAATAAAGATGAATGTTTGTCTGTATATGTTGGTGCTCTACAGACCAGTTTAGTTTCAAATTTTTCCTGCCATAACTTCCAAAACTCTTACAACACAAATATGATTTTTATGCAATCCTAAAATTAAAAAAAAAAAGTATCTTTTCATTAAAACAAATTTAATATACATGCAAATTTTTTCTGAATTTCATTTTTGTCTTATTTTTAACTATAGATTACAATGTTGCTCTAAAATTCAAATCTTTTTATTGTTTCATCATATATTTAATTCTGTGATTTTCTGCATTATTGAAATTTAAAGAAATATTCATTTCAATATGTGGGTAATTTATAAGACAAATAAAATAAAAAGTGATTTACCTTATCACAAAATAAAAAACAACAACATATGTTTAAGTTTTTAATAGTTTCATAATGTTATGGAGCTAGTCTCCATTTGAAAAATTCGTATGCACTTTGAACAAGATATGTAATTAAAATAACATGGCTTTAATGTCTGGGAATTTGACAAAATGATGAGCATGAAGCTGTATATAAACAATAGTTGAAATTAAATGTACATCAATATTTCTGGTGAACCAACTGGTTGCCAAAGGTGACTAATATTGTATAAATTTAAACTTCATGTGTTATTAAAATAAAATTAAAATAATTGAATATATTTTCTCCATTTAGAAATTACACATTAAAAAACATTATTTTTATAGAAAGGTGAATGGTGTTAGATTTTATCTAATTTTCTGTATACTATTTTGAGAAAGGTGTCAATTATTGTAAAATTATTAACACACTAATGATTTCACATACCCCAAACTGATTAAAATAAAGAAGATCATTATTGTAATGATTCAGCTTCTTCCTGGGTGACCACTGTGACATTCCTTTTTCCCACACTCGATAATGTACATTCCGGGCCATTCTTCATCAACGAAACTCCCACAGTGTTAAGTGCCTCCAGATTGCCAAATGGAAGACCCTCCTTTTAAGTACGGTCATCTGGCCATTTAGTGCTAATCCAGATAAGGAACCACACGTGCGTTTCCCAGGGAAATAAATCGTGTCTTCGAAAGGCGACAGTGTCAAACACTCCAGATGTCCTGCATTTTTCCCATGGTGGAGGGTGAATCATCAATGGACATTTTCCCACGGGCGACCAGAGACGATTGAGGTTGTTCTGAACGGTGATTGGGTAACAGGGAGTCTGAGAGGAAAATAAAAGGTGAGATTTTTCGGAAGAAGACGGAGAGAAGCTTCGTGTGAACCAGGGAGAGAAGCTTCGTGTGAACCAAGGGAGAGAAGCTTCGTGTGAATCGGACTTCTGCGTAGAATTCCACCCGAAGAAAATTCGGTGGATTCCGAGAGCTACCCCCGGAGTAGCCTAAGACGCCAACAGCCTGTTAGCTGTTCTTGTAAAGTTGTTTCCTTCGAAATGGTTCGAGGAACTATTCTTGTGTAATTTTCGTGTTGTAAATAGCATCATTCATTTAACCTAGATTAGAAAGAGTTGTTTTTATGTAATGAAGCTGTAAATAAAAAAACTTGATCATATCGCTACCTGTTTTTGGATCGAGACTTTACATTATACAAAGCATTTAGGTTTGTACTTGATTTAGTAGTGAAAATTTACAGAAACTTTTCAACTATGAAGCTAATTTCTTTTGATGTATATGAGTTAAAAAAAGCAATAAAAACCACTAATATGATTAAGCATATTGTAAATATCATAATTTATTTCATTTTTATAATAATTTTTATTTACATATTTAATTGGAAGTAAGTTATTTATTTTTTATATCATGTTATTTATTTTAAAAGTATTATATTCATATTTAAGAGTATTCACTTGCTCCAAAATATTTTAGATGTACCTTGGTCCGATGCGGCTGCTTCTAGTCTTGCAGAAAGCGAACAATGGCTAAAATGGATTGATGATAGGTGTAACGAAGATAATGCGGCTGATGATTATGAAAATGACCCTTTTATTGGAGGTTTGCTTTTAAAAAGTGTTATTTTGTTTATTCTGTTCATGCAATATTCAGACACTTGAAACTTATGTGGCTAAATTATTTTTAATCTAAATATAATAGTTTAAATTTAGATGATTGAAATGATGATTTTGAAACAATAATGATTTTTCAACTTTCTATATTTCAAGGTATTACAACGTGGTCAGAATGCTCAAATTATGGGCCTCCCAAGACTGCAATCAAAATTACCTTAGAATTAACATTCAGAGCAGATGCAGTTTGTGTACTTGGTTTGCTTCTTGTTGGAAGGCATCGAAAAGAAGTAAATTTAAAAATTCCATTACATAATAATTTTTTTTTGTTTTGTTCAAAAAATTTGTATTGTAATATCCTGTTTCAATCCTCATGTAATTGTTTTCCACTCTTAAATGTGCTAATAACTCTTTTTATAAGCGTTTCAGTTTTTGAACATACTTTAATTTTTATATTACTTGGAAATTGTAATAATTTAAAAGAAGCAGATATATAAACTCTATATAGCAAAATACTTGTGATTTTCTTTAATCTGAAAAGATATTCCAACCCAAATCTTAGATTCTCAACTAATAAATTTTTTAGCTTGAAAATAATAGTAAATGTGATGAGATAGCATAACTTTATTATTTAACATTGTAAAATATCAAATATGAATTTTTCATGTATAAAAAAGGAGATAGGATTTCCAACTTTGAAAATTGTACTTTTAATTCTACCTTCTTCTATTTTATCAGAAATCTTAATATTACAAAATCAATTATATACTGCTCTTTTCTGTTTAATGCTTGTGGCTGTAATGAAAAAATATTTCTTTAAACTTATAGATTAGATAAATAATTTATAATAGATTCATATAATTTGATTTATTAATGCTCTTAATTTTGTGCTGTGCTTTGACTTGTTGAAAACAGCTCTAATAATTTTGAATCCCATTTGAATGTTGTGAAGAATGATCTAAGTTAATCCACTATCTTAAATATAAATTGCATTTAAAATCATGTTACGTACAAAAAAGAAACAATATCACCAGCTTCTCATTCACAATAACTAATCATTATTAATCCTGGTAAAAGTAGTGGCCAAGAGAAAGAATTTGCCTCCAAAATGCTATATTGCATTAATGATTTTTATCACACTACAAAATATTTTTCATATTTTAAGAAATTTACTATCTTGGCAAATATAACTGATAGAAGGTCAGTGATATATATATTTATATAAATGTGTACAATGCATTTAATTATAGTTTTGAATTAAATCTTCTGAAAAGACTGTTATTATAATATAGGCAGATTTTAAACCTTCTTAATTTCACGGATTTATGCAAATAATTGTTAACAATGGTAGTCTTTATTATCTATCAAAAATCATCTAAGGGAATTTCTTGATACTTTGAATTTATTAATTATTGATTTTTATTTATCCAGTGTTTCAATCATTTAATAATTTTAGGTACAAAAAGAACTAGCTGAGTTAAAATTGATTCCTCAACTATCAGATCTATTTGATCACTTCCTGTGGCGAACTAATGTGTAAGTTTTTTCAAAAATGATATGAATATGATGTTAATTTTTATTTATAATTTCCAATAATAAAAAAATAACTCTTTACAGGAAATGCAGTATTTTCCTTATTTCACATTTATATATATTTTGTTATTAGTGAAGAATTTTTAAGAGAATTAAAATTTTCCTTTCAGCAGGCGGGAATATACTAGACTTCCTGGGCATAACAGTTCTTGTGAATGTAGTCCAGTAAGTATTTCAAAAGTCTTTTGTTGTCTTATATTTAATTTATTGAAGGCATAAAATTGTTTTAAGTATTTTCAAGTTTTATTCCTGTTCTTAAGGAATGTACATACATATGGAATATATGAAAAGTTTTGGCTTTACGGAATTGTCACATTCCTTGTAAATAGTATGTATATAAATACCTATCTAATCCTTAAAAAATGGTATTAAAAATGATATTAATCATTGATCACTGTTCCTGCAGAGTTGATTATAAAGGGCTTGATTGCATTGACAGTATATTAATATTTAATGCAATTTATTGGTAGTCAAAGATTTAATTAATGTTCAATCACTTGCATCTTGTATTCTTGTTTACATGTAATCTTATTTAATTTTTATCTAGAATTTAATGTAAAAAAAGACTGTATGTTATGATATAAATTAAAAAAGGCTATTTAATAATTTTGAAGCGGTTTGATCTTCAAACAAATACTGAAATAAATTTCTATAAAACAAATGCTAATAAAAATTTGTATGAAATATCATGGCAGATCATTAGTAGATTAATAGATTATATCAGCTGCTATATTCTAATAAAAGCAAGATATTTTTGTAAAAATATTATTATGAATTAAATCAATATTATATATTTTCCCTTTAAATCTTAAATTTCTAAAAAATTTCTACTAAAATATGTAATTGTACGTAACATTCAATATTTTTAATAAATGAGAATTTTTTTTTCTGAAAATAATTGTTATATTGTTGTTATATGGGCTACTAATGAGAGAACAAATTCAGCATATATGGTTCACTCTTCTTTTGTATGATAGATCACTGTATTATACTAAAGTGCAAATAATATTTAAAACATTATTTTCTCTCTCTCTCTTTTTTTTTTGTAGGAAGTTGCCTTGAAAATACAAGTTTTGAGATTAATTCATAGCTTTTGTGACCATTCAGAGTATGTATTCATATCTTTATACATAGTTATATATAAAAATGAAAATTTTGATGCTTAACTTTTTTTCTCATGCATTACTTTAAAAAGAAAAGACAAGTAGTTTGAAGAAGAGCATTAATCCCAAAAATGTTCTTTGGAAAAAATTAAAAAATATTGCATTCCTCATCCCCCTCTTAATCAAACTTTAATAAGATTCTTTACAAAAGCAGTTTGCTTAGTTATTTTTAGAGCATATGTATAAATTTATTTGAGGGTAAAAAATTAATTTTGAACTTTTTAATTTACTCTTATTTTTATGTTACTGGTTAAAATTAATATTAATTAAATTAATATTAAATGTATTTTATTTTGTGAATATATATATATAGCTAAATATATAACTAATTCCATTGCTTATTTAAATATATTTAATAAACTTTGTTTTGTTTTGGATAAAAAAATTATCTTTTTTGTAACTTTGTTTTTCTCTTAAAAATTCCTTTGAAGAATAAATTCATGAATTCTTTCACTAATTATACAGAGAAATAAGAATACGCTTATTTATAATTTATACACTGTTTTTAGGCTGTAACATGTAGATGAAACATTTGGCATCTAAGCTATAGATTTTTCATAAAAACATTAGAATGTGCTGTCCTCTTATGAGGAGCTCATGTCTGTGAATAAATGTATCATAAAATAAACCAATTAAGAATATATGTATTCAGTCTTTATTATTCATTCTTGGGGATAAAATTTGTCAGTTTAGTTTAGTGCTTGGTTATGTCAAATTCATTACCGTTGTATTTCATCAGAATTCACATATAGGACATCATTGTTTTATTTGACCTTTATTAATAGAAAAACTAAATATGGGCAATCTCCACATAGATTATCTTTTTATCCATATTTATTTTAAACATGATTGCCACAGTAGTGGGAGTACTAGGAAAATACAGGGAATTAAAAAATCGTTTAAAAGCATTAAAATTTAGAAATTTCAATGAAAATCATTAAATCATAGAAATATATAGAATTTTAAGTTTTTTAGTTGTTTTTTTTCCCCCATCTGAAAATTACCCATCTCTAAACATTGCAAGAACAAAAGGTTTTAGCCAAGCTCCAAAAACGAAGTAACACCAATCATCATTTAAGACTGAACTTACATGAATTAAAACTTGTTGCATCATATTGGTCTTTTTAATGAACATATGTTCACTGATAGGGAAATAGCCAAATAATGTATGAGAGGTCATACAAAAATATAGTACATTATGTGTTGTGGATTTTTTAAACAATCATTTAAGAAGGTTTTATAAAATCTGTAATATGTTTTGATGAAACTTTGAGCATCATTTCACAAAAAAGACCAAATTGATCTTATTGTAAGATATTGGTGTGAATCAACCATTATTATCTCCGCAAGATATTGGAATTCAGTATTTTTAAGGTATACATTGCTCAAGAATTATTTGAGAATTTTAAAGAAGTTATATCAAGTTTAGATAAATAATTACTCTTGCAAATTAGTATTGAAAATTAAAGAAAATTAAAAAAATTTAAATTGTATCAAAAAAGAACTTTTTTGCAAAAATAACACTTTGAAATTTTAGATCTAGATACTTGTGGACTACACATGATGTATGGATATTTTCAGTATGGACATAATTATACTGAATGGAAAGTAGATGTTACTCTAAGAGCAATGTATAGAATATTTAAATATAATACAATTAAATCTGCTGATTTCTGATTTCCTGGGAAAGTTACAAGTTCTGAATTTCCATTGATGTTTTGTTCTATCCATTGGCTAGAAAATGTCATTGTTTGTGAATATGCTCTGAAAATGTTTGACAATATAAAAAATTTCATAGATTTCAATTAAAAATAACTTCTCCTAGATCTACCATGATGAATAATATTATAAATGCTTGTCAGGATAAATTGATTCTGGTTAAAATGAATGTCTTGTCTTATATTGCTAATATTCTTCAGCCGGTTCTTAAAAAATTTCAGGCATCTGAACCAATGGTGATTTTCTTTATATAAAAGTCTTTTCATTCTTATCAAGCAATTATTGAAAAATATTGTCAAAAGAAATATGTTGAAGGGGGGGAAAAACCCATTAGACAGCTTATTTTTGATAGAGCTTAATAACCCTAAAAATCTATGACTTCGAAAAATATCATTATTGGAGTAGGGCCTACAAGTTAGTTGATAACTTGTGGAGCTACAGAAATGGGAAAAAGAGAGTTTTTATCAGGGTGTTTTATATTTATAAGGAATGCAATAAAAAATATTTAAACACATACTTCAAAATTTTGCTGTTTTAAAAGCATTGAAGAATGATGTATTGCAATGGTTATTGAAGAACAATCCATTATTAAGTGAAAAATAAATGTTCTATTTGCATAAACTTTTTTATTCGAACTTCAAATTTGCAAAGATTTAATTAGAAGTTTTCCTGAACAAATTAAAAAGTCAACATAAAAAGCAGCTTAATTCATTTAATGAAAAAATTTGTTTGGATTATTTCTATTCTAATATTTTGAAATTCAAAGAGATGCCTGATTTTTGAAAAGTTGTAAAAGTAATTCTTGTGTTGTCGCTTGGCAACACAACTGTGAAAAGTAGATTTAGTATCAATCAGGATATGCTCTTTGAAAATTTGAAAGAAGATTCTTTTATTGGTCCAAGAACTATATAGAAATTTTTATAGAGGTTCAAATTTCAAAAGATTTGCTTCAATATGATAAATTAGCACTAGTGAGTTATTAAGAAGCTTTAAAGAAGCAGAAAAAGAAGTCCGGGGAGGGGGGGGGGAAGAAAAAGAGTTTAGCAACTGCAAAGCAGCATTGCGAATAAAATTGTTACAAAAAAAAATTTAACTGAGGACTGAAAAAAAATTATTACAGGAGTTTCAGAGATAAATGCTGAAGTATATAAATTAACAAAAATAAATAAATAAATAAAAAAAAATCTTGCTTTGTAATATTTTTTGGTAAGTAATTATTAAATCATTTATATCATGATAGCAGAAATGTTATTATGTGTTTTATTTCACCCGAGTCCTTAATTTTGCGTGACTTTTAATTAAAGAGCATAAGAGGTGAACAATATCCTTTTTGCCTTAATCTGTAAATTTTGTCTTGCTGAATTCTAGACAATAAATAGAGATAATTTTTTTTTCTAAATGTAAATATAAACATTCTTTTAATATACTATTATTTTGTGTAATGCTAAATTGTTGCTTCCTTTCCTTTTATTTTTCCATGCATTTAAAATATGGAGTATATTATTCCATTATAACTAGCTCATGTGTACAGTTCATGTATTTTCTCTTATATTACATACATGTATAGGGAAAATAAAAGGATTTCCCCTCCCCCAAATTTGAATAGCAACTCTGTTTAAACTAAATGTTTCAAAAAGCAGTTTTGCATAGCCTGAACTTTATAATTAAGAAATTTGCAAAATTTAAATGAATTTATCGAATTCAGCATTTTAAAATTAACTTGTTTGTGAGATTTTAAAAAGCTCGATATTTAATATACTAATCAACAATTTTACATATATATTTTCTTTTATAGTTACAAGCATGTAATGCTGTCTTGGAGTGAATATAGTGAAATAACAGCTATTGAAGGTAAATAAGAATTTTTCTTTTTAAAAGAAATTATTAGATATGTAAATTTCAATTTTTTTCTATAAATTTGGTATGGATTTATTCAAGATATTTTTAGAAAACTGAATATAAGATTTTCTTGCTTTATATTTACTTATGAATATTTAAATTTAAAAATAATTAATAAATGTGATATAGATACAGTTTCTTTTTTGTAATCATTAAGAATAATTAAATCTTGGATTTGAAACATGTTTTATCTCCATATGTTCAATTGTTCATATCTCCAATTGTTAATCCCCAATTTTGGTTTCATTTTCCTTATAAAAGAAATTTAACTTTGTATTCTTTTATTAAAAACCATACAATTTTTATAGGATTGAATTGTGAAATATTTGATTTCTTTTAATGTGTATACATATATGTATTTATATAATTTTTATATTAACTGTGTACATTTTGTTATTCATTGTAGAAAGATCTGAAGCTGATTTTCCTACATGGTATGTAAAATTTTCTAAATGTATATTATTTGTGTTACATGCACAATTTTTCATCAAATTTAAAAGAAAAGGCTTAGATAAAAATTGATATTCATTCCCTGTATAATAGTTTTCGTAAGGAAAAATCTTCAATTGGATGGTTGAAGGAAATTAGTATTATATGGTCTTTGAAATGCTTATTTCAATTTTAATTTTTGTGAGAGCATATTACTTACTTCAAAGTAATAAATATGAAATGAATATGGGACAAGATAAATCCTCTTTCTGGTAGGTTTTATTAATTTTAATAATATTAATTTCATTCAATTCATCACCTTTTTATACATTCTAATTAACAAAATTTAAAACAAAGAACAATTATTCAAATAATTAATTCAACATTTTAAAATTTTTTAATTTTACGTATTGAAAACATGGTTGATGCTTAGCTTAGAAAAAAACAGCGTTAAATAATTTTGAATGTTAGAACTTTTATGAAAATCCTTTATGTGAGTGTGAAAAATATTTTAAAAGCATCTCTGAGATTCTTTTTATACTTAGAAAATTATGATCTTTGATCAAAATTTCCTTACAGTGATGTAATCAATATGTTTTAGAGTTGGAACTTTATTTTTGTTTTTTCTTGGAAACAAAATAATTTTAAGAAATGCAGTGATACAAAGCATCTTTTATGTAAATTGTGTGAAGTACAGAGGGGTCTAAAAGTATTATTATAAATGAAAAAACAATCTTATGTATAAATAATTAAGATGGTATTTTTGAAATTTACCATAAAACAAATATGTGTGTGTTATAGCTAGAATCTTTTACATTTTAATGAATAGAAAACTTAATTAGAAATGATGTGGTTAAAAATTGCATTTATTTAGATACTGAAACCATACGTTCAGATAAGATATATTTTAATTGCTTGTTTTTTTAAAAAGGAATTGGAAGAATACTTTTTAGAACAATAAGGGGAAAAAATTCATTGATTATATGCTTTAGTTTTGATACAACTTTGATTTGACCAAATTAACAAAATACAATAAAAACTTTTATTCTTAGAAATAAAAAAGTCTGAGAACTAATAAGAAATCATCAAAGCTGCTTAAATTTTGTTTCTTAGTTATAAAGAAAAAGGCTCAAATAACACTTCTTAAATGAGTAACCTAATTTAATAAAACTTTGATCTCAGCTAAAATATAGCAATACCTAAACATACCATTTCTGTTTTTTATATCTTAGAATTTTTTTTTTTTAATGATAGCAAATTCTATGAACAATGGTATTTGCCTGTGAAAAGAAAAGAAAAAAAGGTGCATGATTGCAAAATGATTTGGTGAAATAAATTAAAGTTTTACAAAAAAATTAAATTATCGTGGAAAAGAATGTTTAAGATATTTGATATGGAAAAGTAATTAAATAACATTTAATGTAATGGTGAATCAATTATTTGTAAAATGGCTCTTCTAGTCATTAACATATCACTAATTTCTAAAGCATTAGATATATCCAATTAGAAAATTGGTTTATTTATATTAGACAAACATTGACGAAGATGCTCAAACTGCGCATTACTCAATAATAAGTAATAATTCTAAAGTGGGAAAAACCTTGGAAGAAAATGCTTTAAATTGACTCCAACACTTGGAGTCTAAAAAAAAAGAAAAAAAATGGCTTTAAGTCAGCCATAATTGTTGTAAATATAACCATTATTTATTCAAAACTAATGTCATTATTTGGAGTAGATTAGCATTAATTTTTATGAGATTATTGAAGTGATTATAATAGTATTTGAGACAGGCAGAATATTGTACTGTTTTATTGATATGTTACTGCAATTTGATTGAGTGGTTGAAGTTTCTGTGTAGAAATATGTGATTTGAAGGACTTTTATGCAAGATATGAATTCAGAAATGTTCTTCAGAATGAAGGGCCTGGCTTGGATTTTAGTATTATTCCGAACTCAATGTATGTTTGCCTGTGAAACCACTATTTAGTACTCAAATAAATACCTTCAATTATTACTTATCAGGAAACTCGAATGTGAAATTTTTTTTTATTTTCTTTCAATGAATTATACAGTGATCATCAGCAGATTCCAGAAATGTTTGTTTATTATCAAAGAGTATTTTCCTCTTAACTTTCTTCTGCTGAGTAATGACAGTTCTTTGAGAAAAGCTGCAGCTTCTTGGTAATCACACACAAAATTGCTTTAAATGAAGTAAAAATTATATATATATATATATATATATGAATTAGTAAATATTCTGTCTAAAAGTTAACATAAATAAAAGTTTAGCTGCCAAGAATTAACATATCCTGTCTTGGTTAATTCTTTTAGGAGTCACATTATTGCATAAAAAGGCCATCTAAATGACTGCTGTTGTTACTAGATTTCAGCCTTTTAAATAACTTACAACAGATTTTTACAAAAAGAAAAAGAGCAAGTACTGAAAACTTGTTAAATCATATTATCATAACATTTTACTTACAATTTATGTAATGTGTAAGTTGAATTTTATGATGTGCATTTTTGTATTCAGTCTTAAGTTAGCTGTTTTGGGCAAAATAATGGTAATATTATGCAATGTTATTATCTTTACAATATTGAATATAACTATATTTTAAATAAAATTTAATTTTTCAATGAAATGTTTCCACATTTTAGTTGGTTTGTTTCAGCCAAAAAGTGTTAAAACATTTTTCTAATTATATTAGAATATTAAAATTTAAAAAAAAATTAAATATGGCATATAGGATTGGTGAATATATAAAAATTTAGATTGTAATTGTTCTGTGAAACATTTATTGAACTCATGTAGCATTAAAAATAATTATTTATTATGTCTAAAATGTTTTTCCAATTGGAAATGCATCTCTAATTCTATTTGTAATTATTTAGAAAGTTTTTGATCTATAATTAGCGTGAACACCCAGTAAATAACAGAAATTTCATAATGACTATATGTGGGGAACACTTAGTATTTCATTATTTAAACAGAAAAGAAAAAATTCTGCATTTTGTAAAAGTGCATTAAAATCATTTTTAGTAGTTAATTCATTGTAATTGAAAATATTTTTATCCTTTCTATATGATAAATGTATATATTGAATGTATAATATGTTTATATATATGTATAGGCTTAGGCCCAGTGCAATGTGTATTGGAAATAATGGACTTCTAAGTAAGATCGTCGAAGTTATTAAAAAAGAAACAGGAGCGTCTACTTTCAGGTGATTTTTTTTCCTCACTTATGCAAAGAACGTTCCTTGTTTTTAAACTAGCCCAAAATTTATTAATTTTTTATGAATTTCTTTAGTTTTTTATTAAAAACTGAAGCAGTGGTTCAGCAGAGATAGTTATTTAGAGAAAAATATTTTTATTTTTTTTTACCATTTACCTTACTGCCAACCTTTTGATTTTCCTATCTGACCATTGAAATTGATTATTTCAAAAGAATTGTTGATCACTAGGATCAGCAAATTTTGTATGCATTTAGATACAAAATATCTGAGATATTGACAGAGCAGAAAATCTTACAAAGAAAAAATGTTTGTGATACACAGTTGAATCCAAGGAGAAAGTGCATATCAAAGGAAACTGTGAAGAAAATATTTGAAAAAGCTACCAGATTGCAGGAAAACAGTCATCTGAAAACAATGAAATCTCAAAAATTTCTTCCACATCTAAATCTTAAATATATAAAAAGCTGCTTGCATACCAATGTGATGACTTATGCTCAAAAGAAAACTATGAAATACCATTTATGTTATGTCAGTGAAAGACCTGAAAAAACAACAACAATTATATGTCTAAGATATGCCACAAAGGTCCAGTGTACATTAAAAAAATATTTACTAAAATATGCTAGTGAAATATTTTTATAATAAAGTACTAGTTTTTTCCTTATATTTGTTACCGTGTATACATTTAAATTTGTCCTGTGTAGTATACTTAAAGTGTCTTTGAAAAAATCATATGCTCTTAATATCTTACTTTCATAAATATTTTGAAATGAATATATTGCCAGTTGGGCTGTAGTTTGATAATTTTTTCTGTACATTTACTATTTAATTCATACTTTTTGCATGTTGTATCATGTTGCATTTTTGGGTTTCCTTTTTTTTTTTTTTTTTTTTTTTTTTTGTGTATGTGTCTTTTGATCAATCACTACCCTGAAGTTGATATGACAGGAAGATAGAAATTAGCATTTTTCATGTTTCAGCTTGCTTAATGCATATTGAAAAACTGAAGCAAAAGTTCTATGATGTTTCAATAAACTAAATTATTTTTCATCCTATTATGGAGATTTTTGTTAACATGGTTGGATAATCTCGTATCTGATAATCAAAATACCATATTTAAATATATTTTTGTTGATGATTTTTATATTATAATAATTATTATATTATAGTGATAAATTATTTGTCCCTAGTGATTAAATTTTGTTTGCTTGTGTGTGTTTGTGGCATGCTTCTTTCACTGAATTTTTAATAAAATACTTTATTTAGGTTTTGGCTCTCTAGGGCTATAGAGAGCTATTTACGTGGTAGTTTTTCAAGTGCCGATCAGGATTTTCTTCTAAGAAGAAATTTAATGCAAGTAAGTATTTTTAATGTCAAAATTTAATTTGATGCTTGTAATATATGTTTAATACCTTTTTAATCTCATAAAGTAATTTAAAGTTTAAAGCATAATCTGTAAGTATCTTTCTAATTCTTTAAAATATTTTTAAAAATTTTGATTATTTTCAAAGGTACCATTATTAAATAATAATTGTATTTATTGCATATCGGGGGGTTGTGATAATTTTTATTTTTTATGTTCATGCGTCTCTCTTAAAATTGCTTTGAAGAAATAAAACTTTCTTTTGTTGCATAATTGGTATAAAAAGATTATATAATTTTTCTTTCATTTTGATGTATTTATGCATGCCTTTTATTTATTTATTTTTTTCAGTTTGCAAGAACTTTTTGAGTGCTAAAATTATTTATGATCTAAAAGAATTTTAAATGTTAGAAGCCTATTCTTCAACATTTTAGATGAATTTAATTGTATGTTAATTTAGGGGTAACTTATTTAAATTATTGGTATTAAAATGCAATGAAAATTAAAATGCTCTTTTGCAGATGTGGCTGTGACATCATAAATTTGCATGGTTTTTATATTCATAACATTTTTTAAGTTAACATCTGCATTTAAAGAAGCATATTATTCATATTTAAATTAGTAATAAAACTAGAATATTATAATCAAGAATTGTTTAATGCATTTCATCTTCTTTGAGATTCTGCAAGTTATTAAGAAGTTTTAAGCTTAACTTTATCTGTTTGTAATACACATGTGTAAAATACGAAATGTTTAGAAATGTAACCATCATTTAAAAGAGTTGTACTACTTTGCATTCAGCAAAATTCATAAGTTAATATACACTTTGTCAAATTCCTTAAAGTAATAATAGAAGCTCAGGTTTTAGAATTTAAATTTTCAATTTTTGCACCGTTTTAACATTAAAAAAATTATCTTTTCATTGAGTCAAAAATTCTTTACTCTGGGTTTAATTAACTTTTAAACATATTTTTAAGTGTATTTCGCAAAAATACTTTCCTGGTTGTGAATGAAACCCTAATTGTTTCATCACATGATTTTCTTCCATTATTAAAGAAGGAATATGTTTGATATCTATATAGTTTGGTACAAATTAAATTTCATGTGGAGTTACAATACCCTTAAATTTAGAAGATAGATGAATTGTGCATTTAGGTTTTTAGTACTTTATGATGTTGTGGAACAGGTCTTCACTAGAAAAGTTGATGAACACAATAAACTAATGTAAGACAATTAAAATAACAGAACTTTAATATTTGACAATATGATGGATATCCATTTAGTCCAACATTATCATAGTGCCATTATCAATTTCTTAAATATTTTAGTTTGCTTTAAAGTGTACATTGTCTTGGTAATTGCGATTTTACTTCTTAATTTCTCCATGAAACTGTGTTGATAATAGAATCTTTTTTTCTTTACTTTCAATTGTGGAAAGAAATTAAACAATTAAAATTTGAGGAAACAGTGTCAAAAATGAATCTGAGTTCAAATGTGAAATTAATGGTTAAAAATGTTGCAATTTTTTAAAATTCTAAATTTTTTGAAAAAATATTGCACAGCACAATTAAATTGATGTCATTAAAAATAAATTTTTTCACTTCAAATTTTATGTAGTGTAAATTCAATTTTGCTTAATAATACTTTTGGAATTTTTTACTGGAAAAGAAAAGTAAAAATTTTGTGTAATTTTTAATTAAAATTAAACAAAAACATTTATTAATTCCTTCCCTCATATATATGCCAAATTTGATAACTCTAGGTCCAGTAATCTTTTTTGTAGAGCATCAAACAGACAGACATATACTTCTATACCATATAAAGATATGCCACAGAAAGTATAAATAATTGGGAAATGCCTAATTATGAAATGTTTTGAAGTTAGAAAATCCATCTCAGCATCTTAATTAGAAAGATTTTGCCTATGGTAAATATTTTAAGGATAATTTATAGAATACTTGGATATCTTAACCAAACTCTTTACATTCTATGATCATTGCCTTTCCATAAATACTTTTTCATCCTTAATACTTGTTAATAAGCATACTTCATTTTCATGTCTTAATACTTGTAGAGTAAAATGAAAATTCATTACATAGATCAAAATGTCTTGCAGATCAAACTGAACTTTCAGCAGGTAACAGATTTATAAATATTTATATAATAAAACACAACAATTCGCAGAACTTAAAAAACCTCCACCCCTCCAAAAAAAAAAAAAAAAAAAACATATCAATCTTTTAAAGAAATTAATAAAAAAATAATTAATAAAGATTGTCAGTCTAAAAAAATAAGGAACTCTTTGAAATAATGCAATGGAATACAAATTTTAAAATTTTTTTGCTTCACCTAATTAAATTGTTAAAAAATATTTGTAAATAGATATGTACTTTGCATATAAATTTGGTTCCCAGATTTTATTTTTTGTAGTTTTCTAGATTTTTGGAATAGTTGTAACATCCTTGATAATTTTACTTATTTTTGATTCAGTTTGTTGTATTATTTGTAAACAAATTATGATTTAGTTTTTGTTGATTTGCTTCTAATAATTATGTGTTTTTTATTGGTTTTTATTTTTTTCATATTCACGATTTTAATATTTTATATTTCCAGCATGTCATTCAGAATCTTATAACAAGCAACATCAGACACAAAGAAGTATTGCAAAGCAGTTTTGATCTTTTAGGAGAGCTTGTAAAATTCAATGTTACTGCATTTATTGATCTCAATACCCTATTGCACAACTCCCCAAGGGTAAATGATTGTTTATTTATTTATAAATTGCCCCCCCCCCCAATTCTTTTTGTTATAATTTTTTTTTCTTTTTTTGTAAATGTAATTCTTTTGATGTATATTGTAAAAAAGAACATGTAATTCATTACATAGATTGAATGGCATGTGCTATATAAAGGTTATAAGAAAACAGAATCTTAAACTTTAAATAATATTTCAAATGCTAAGCAATTTCTGTCTGTTTTTGAAATTTTATTTATAAAATTGTTTGATATTTTTATTAAAACTATAATAGATTTTTTAGATGCACATTTATTCTTATGGTGTTTAATGATTGAATTATTAATGGAACTATTCATGCTATAAAAATATTATTTGAGCATTTTTAAAGTTCTTAAAATATTGTTCTGAAATCTTGATTTTTGTAATTATTAATGTTTATAAATTGTGTGAAAATAGAACAACTTTTCAATAATTTTACTTCTTGAAACTAGGTATGCATTAATTTTGTTATATGTATTGAAATCAATCTGGTAAATTAATAATACCTGAATTCAGCATTTTTTCAATGTGGTGAATTTTATATTAGTTTCCTGAATATTTCTTATTAATAAATATTATCTATTAAAACTATAATAGCTTATTTCTTGTAATTTTGCCTTTTCTGCCTTACATTTTAATGTCTTTCAACACATCATATCTTTGCGAAACTGAATTTTCTGCTATGTTATTAATGAAAAATAATTATAAGACATGATTATTACCTGAACTTGAGTACGCTATAAATAAATGATGAAAATACAAATGAAGAAAGAAGTATGATATAATATATTATATCATACTGAAGAAGAAACTAGACATTAAAATTGGTTAGATGAGAAAGAGGTTCCCTCCTCACATTTTTCTTCATCAAATATAAATCTTAAAGAATGTTAAATTTAATAGCAAATATATATATATATAAGCTTAAAATTTTTATTATAAACATTCAATTTCTGATGTATTTTTTTTAATCAAAAAATGCTTTTATGATAATTTATACACGTATAGTACAAAACGTAAAGAAAAAAAAAATGGGAACCTCTGTATTATACAGTGAGTTAAAGGTTGAAATTAATTGTCAGGAAAGACAGGTTTGTTTTAGGAAAAACATCCCTTTAAAAAATTTTTGTATTAACAAAGGCAGTATTTCCTTTAATATTATTTTATCTGGTAGAGGAATCGATGTAAAAAATTCCATTGAGTTATATTTTTAAAGTCTTAGAGAATTGTGTGTATTTAAAACTATTCTATTCTATTTGTTATTAACTTACCTTAGAATCAATTTATTATAAATTTAAATTTTTTTATATCTTTTGTATTTGCTAACCCTGTATATAAAATATGTGTAATGTTGGAAACCATTGAAAGGTGAACATAACTGTCTTTTTCAGCAACAAAGAAAACTCCTGACCTTAATGAATTCTAGTCTTGTTGACTCCAACATGTTTATTAGAAGTCTTATACTTTCATATGAGCTTTTTGTGTCTTCCGGGGATGAAGATATGAAAGGTATTTATTTGCTAAATTATATTATATTTATTTCAAGATTTTTGTTTTAATTTAGTGTGATTTAAAATTTATAGCTAATTGCACTTCTGATAGTTATTGAGTATTTGTCTCAGATATTTTTAGAATCATTGATGATTTATAATTCAAATATGTATTGTAAAAACTATTTATCTATATTTTGTTAAAGAAATTACAACTCATTATTACAGACAACAAAAACTTCATTTAAAAGATGAAATTTAACTTACTTTTTGAATAAATTTTGTCATATGATAGCAGTATTTTAAGTAATCCTTCATTCCACAAATTTGTTTTCCCTTTCTTTTTATGGCATTGAACAGAAAACATATTTAATAAAGTTTACTGCTATTATCTATGTATCATTATTTTTATTGTATATTTTTATAGCATTTGCTGAGGAATGTTGTTCTGTGTTATGTCATGTGGGAAGTTTGAAAACAAGAATCAACTATTTGCAAAGGCTGCTTTCTCTTATTAATATTCACAATTTGACCCAAGTAATTGTTAAGTATATTTTATAATATTCATAAAGTATTTTTATTAAGGAAATATTTTATTTTTTTATTAAATGTATTTTCCTAATGAACTCTTAAATATAAACTTAATTTTGGAAATTATTGTTGCTGGATTCATAGAGAAGAAGAACCTGTGGCTAGATCTATATTAAACAACAAGTTAGCTATTCTAAATATATTGGTGGCAGTAAAGTTCTGTCTTAGTGTGAAATTAAATGAACTGCTTATTTTGAAAGTGACGCAAGTCCATTTTGTCTTGTTTTAAGGAAATTAAAGTTTAACATATTGTAACAAGGAATAAAATAGTATATTTTTTAACTTTTAATGTTAATTGTCTGCTAATAATAAAATGAAAATATGTGTGTCAACTCTCTGTAGGCTGGATCATTTGACCTACAGCTACCAAACTTGGGACATATATATATTTTGGAGAGTAAAAATGTGCACCTTGGAGGGATTTTTTGAAATTTTAATTAATTGCAAAGTTTGGGTGTTATCCATTATAATACCCAAAAATATTACAGACAAGAATAATTTTTATATCAACTAAAATTCAAAACATTATTTTTGCAATGACATTAAATTTTTTACCATATAATTTCTTTCTATTTTTAATTGAATGAAATTTATATGAAATTTCAAGTATATCTTACAGCAGTAATTCTTTATTGAAATGACATTCAAAACATTTGTTTTGTTCCTACTAAATATTTCACACTGGATTTTTTTTTTCTTTTTTATTATTTTGATGATGGTATGAAGATTTGACTTTTTTCATGCTGAGTTGGTTTTAGGATAATGAATATTAATCAGCTGTAATTAAAAATTTACTCTGAATCAGAAATTATGTTATACCTCTTTTTTTTTTTTTTTTTTAAGGAGGTATTGCTACTTTTGAAATAAACAGTTGAAATAAGTTTGAAAAATATTCTCTTTAACTTTTTGGATTATTGATCTATAAAATATAAAACATCCTTCTGAACTTTGTAGTTTTCGTATGATTTTTAAATCTTTGAAAAAGATAGATTAATATTTTTAAGACAGCTGTAATCTATAATCCTTTTGGAGCATGGAGTTATACATGCCTAAGGTGAGCATTAAATCATAGAAAAAATTTGCCAAATTAGCAGGTGGATATTTTATATTTTCTAAACTGGGAACATGCAAAATTAGTAATGCCTTTGACATGAAACTGTTGATTTAATATTTCGAAAATTTTAATAATGCTAGAATAATGGAATACAAAATATATAGTAACCATAAACAGCTACTCCGACCCAAAATTGCATTGAAAAGTCTGAATGAGTGAATTATGGCAAAAATATTGGTGAGAACTAAGTTAAGTCTTAAGGGCCATCATTGGCCATAGTATGTACTGTAGTTGTACCAGTGCACTGTACCCCTCACACTATCTTTTTACACACTAGGATTGGGAGAACCAACCACCATTCCGAAATCTTTTTCTCCCCTTGTGTGAGGTGTTCCTCAGTGGGATTGAAATTTATTGTAATTATACTTTGAAAGCTGCAGATATAAATGTAATAAATCCTTTATAAAACTTTAAATAAATTTTTGTTTTTACATACATCTACTAATTCTTATATTCAAAGTATATTGATATTTCAGACAAAATGTCTGAATGTAACTGATATGTACATAGAATGATAGCAAACTGTAATAGTAGTATTGATATGTACAACCATCAAGAAAAAAAGCAAAATGCAATATGTTTTCTACTTTGTTATTTATTATTACATCTTCACAAAATTGATGTTGATGGAAATGATTTGAGGGGATAAGTTTGTTCCAGTAAAGCAGCTAATTAACCTAATTAGTAACTATTACTTCAAAATCTTTCATTATGGTAATCAAAATTTTTCAATAATTTGATTCAGCCGGCATTTTTATGTGTGTCTATCAAATTTTATTTTGAAATTCGCAGTATCTCCTGAGATCTAGTTAATCTTATTTGATGAAAATTCCACCTTAAAAGAGCCAATATATTGGAAACCCTATATTAAGTAAATCACAGCTTATTAACAGGAAAGAAAAAAGTCTTACTTACAGAAATTTTGGAAGAATAACCAACATGATTGAGGTTTATTCTTAATATTATTATAATTTTTTAATTTAAAAATATTTTATGTCTATTTAAGTATTGAGGCATTTCCATTTATCTTCAAATCAATTTATAATTCAGCTTCTTTAGTTGATACTGCGCTAAAAAATGAAAAGCCTTTTGAATTTTTATGGCAAATAATATATTTCTTAAGTCACTATTTGTTGATATGTGAATACCATATTTTAAACTTTGATATTATTAGTGCTTATTAAAAAGATGGAGTACAATTTTCAGGTGAAATGAATGAAAAAATTTTGTTAATTAAATGGAAAATTTTATTATGTTTTGTGGAGTATTTCATTATAATGAAATTTTTACACATGCGATTTTTACATAGAATTGAATATTACTTTACTCATTTCATGCTTTAAGTTAATGTAAAAATATTTTGAGTTTTCTAATAATACTATAATAATGAAATTTTAAATTACGAAAATATTATGGAGTAAAAACTAATTAGTGGTATGAAATTCAACTTATCTATCTATAGAACTGCATCTGGGTAATATTCATGGTGATGAAATAATATTGGAATAGTCATTTTATATATGTCCATATATAAATTGTTGGACTGACTGAAAATTGATTTTACATTTCAGATTATTTACATTTTTACATTTCAGAGCCTGAAAATAAGTATATTTGAAATTATGCCTGTTTGTCTACCAGTATGCTAGGTCAAAAATGGTTTGAGTTTGCATGAGGAATTTGTTGTGGGATCTTAACATCAAAATCATTAATTTGAATCAAAGTTTGGATGAAATTTATCCATCTATATCAATAATTAATAAAAATACCAAATGGGTGACATTTTGTGCCGGCTTAATCATTAGATTTGTATATCTATGTCAAATTTTAAAAATTCACCCGTACCTAGAAATAGAATTTATCAAATTATATATATTCTTAGGTATTGAAAAACGATTATTGTTAAATGCAACATGCTAGAAAAGTGAAATTCGGTTCACATTTTAACATGTCCAAAGATTTTATTATGTGACAACTTACTTTTTTTCAACATTCATCTTTAAAAATTCTTAAAACTTTGGAAAAATGGGCAGTAGTTTCCAAGAAACCATCAAAACTTCATAAGATTCATTCAACATTGGAAGTCATTTTTCAAAATCCTATAACTTTACAAATTTTCTTCAAAATTCCATAGCATTTTGGGGCAAAGTTAATTTGATAATTATAAATCGATTCAGCAAATAAATAATATGTAATGGAAATTTTTTTGACACAGCAAGTAATAAATTAACTATGTTAACTAAATTAATCAGTTTGTCTGTTGGGACAAACCTTTCCCTTTGAGTTATTACCTTTGACAAGAATTTTGTGAATATATGATAGTAAATAATAAAATTACAGAAGTGTTCCTTTTTTTATGATTGTGCTAAATTCATTAATTTTAAAAGAATTTCCATACTATTATGAAATTTCTTAAAACAAGTGATATTTCTTGTAAGTGTAATGCAAAAACTTAGTGATGATTATAATTTTATTTCAATTTCATGGCTTTCATAATTTTTTGTTTGCATATCATGTTATAATTTGCTATAAAATTATTTTTAAAATAGATACAAATAAATAAAATGCTCTATAATTGCTTCTCATACATATGTATTTATTTTGGAAGAAAGCTGAAATTATTGAAATACTAATATGCATGTCTTTTTTAAATTGCTTTCAGGAAAATGTCAGCTGTTTGAATACTGCATTGGTCATACTGATGTTTGGTTTAAAAAAGGGAGAGCTGCCTCAATACTTGCATTTTTTGGCTTCTAGTGTAGCAGATGGCTGTAGTGTAGCCACAAGTACTTGTGCTCTACATTTAGAAAATCTAAGGGATTTATTATTGTTTTGGCAAGACCATTATCTGCAAAAAGATAAAGATTGTACCATTCTTGAAAAAGTAAGCAATATTCCTTTATAAAAATTAATAACACTTGTCTTTGAATGTATAAAGAGAGTGGCATTCAGACTGAGTTAATTCTGGAAGTGTTCCACAGATCTTTATACAGTTTGTTTCATTGTATATGGGGGTAAAAAAAATCTATTGATAATACCAGTGCTATATTTTTAAAAACATGGTTTTTGAAATTTTTTAGTAAACAGATTTGATATAATTTCTAAGATGAATAAAATTCAAAACTAATGTATCTTTATGAAAAAAGTAAGCATTTTATAAATTTATCTAAAAATGAAACATTTTTATTAATATACGTAATAATAAGTTGATTCTTAATTGATTGATTTTTTTTCTAATTATTATATCAGTAGCATTTGGTTGATCCATATATACAATTGTCACTGGCTTCATTCAGTTGTTTTTGGAGTTTGTCATTTGAAACTGCTAATCTTTTAATGCCATTTTCTTTAATAAAACATCCCTTCAGAATGCAAGTGAATTTCTGGCTGACGAAAGTGCCAAAAATAACCGATTAACAATTAATCAGTTATTATCAACACAGTAATCAGCTGGAGTTCTTACAAAACTAAATGCATTGCCGTCCAGATATCGCTTCTCTTTTGATCTTGACATTCAATAAGCAGCAACTGAACACCCCCTTAATGATAAAGATAGTTGTAGGATTTTTATCATTGATTGAAGACATTCTTTGTTTTTTAAAATATTTTTTGATTTCTGGACTTGAATTAATCTAGGACTGATATCAGTTATTTTAAAACATCATATAATGAGATGCAATGATATTTTAATATCTAATTTAAACTTAATTAATTTCCTAATTTTTAGATTAATTTAACCCTTACTAACTTAATTCTAAAATGTTCTCTTATTTCCTGATCCAACTTCACCTTCTTTATTTAATTTATTCAACAGAAGCTCTGTAAAAATGCTTAAATCAACTGTTGCCACTCTCCGAGTGAAGGAATAAAAAATTGTGAAGCTAAATGAATTCTTTTTAAAAGATACCTGGATTTCCCTATCCTAAATCAACACGTGTAAAGAAATCCAGGTACTTTTCCGTTAGCCAGGCGCAAATGTCGCCAATTGTGAACCAAACGCGAATTGGGCAGAATTCTACATTATTTGGCGATTTTTCGCTTGTGCCTGGCTATACTCTGTTTCACCCTAACTTGGCAGTAGTATATATTCTAGGCATGCCGAATCGCAGTCGTTATCAGGAGAACTGGGTTATTTTAAAGTACAAAGTTACTAGAAATGCAGATCGCTGGCGAAACTTTATCTCGCAAATTTTTCGCCAAATAGTAAATATTTATTTACTTTATTATATTATCACTTTATCTGAGAATTAATTGTTTCCTTATTTTCATTTTTTTTCAATATTACTGATACATTATTTTAATAAATCATTAATGTTATTTCATTTCGTTTCATCCTTTCTCAAAAGAAAACCCTAAATCTTTCAACATTCTGTAAAGCATTGTTCAGCTAATGTTTTTCGAAAAGATATATCTATCATCATTCACATCTTTTAAAAGTTTATTTAATGTTCGGATCTCATTTCTACGAAAAAATGCATGGATTTTTCGTAAAATACTGGATAATGTAAAATCATCATATTTTACAAGACCTGAATGTTTACCTACTGAGCCTGGTCGCTTCTTTCCAGGGGTACTTAAAGGACTGGATGCCTTTATTTCTTTTTTCAAAAGGAAAACTGTTCATTGCGAAACACCTGTAATATGCGAAACTTTATCGACAATTTGATTGATAGAATCTTGAGGGTTTTCTTGGAGTCGAGAATAAACATTTAATATGTTTCTGCATGCTGCACTTTTTGTTGGTTTCACTCGTCTTGAAGGTGTGCACAGCGTAGTCGGTGATAACACTTTCTCTTTTTCAGACATTTTAGAAGTAAATAGAAATGACGAATCGAATAAATATTCAACAATCAAAACTAGTAACTGCTAAATGTGATTAATAGTATAAAAAATATCAGCTGGTAAAAAAGCGAGAATAAAAAATACGAAAGATGATAATGGTTGCAAACTGAATGAAGCTGAGTTGGCGGAGACGTAAAAGAAAAGTGCGCCAAATATTTGACCTTGAAGACCGGTTCTAGCCAATGTGGAATTCATTGTGCCAATCTTTTAGTTTATTCGTTCGCTTTATTTACAAAATACTTAACAGATAAGCACTTCTAACTTGAGAATAATTTTAAATACATACTGATAAAAAAAGGCTTTCTGTAATTTATGATATTATTTGATAAATTTCTGAGCATTTTAACTATTTTAAAGTCGGAATTGATGGGGAACTCTTTCCCAACGCGGAGCATCACATTTTCTACCTTTTACAATACTGCCAAGTTAGGGTGAAACTGAGTATAACAGAAAAGTACCAAATTCCCTATCAGAATCTCGTAGTATAAATAACTCGGGAAAAATATTTTCTGTCTTTTATGTTTCTTCTGCTCTTGTGCCGCATTGTGAATGGACGAGTTTTGTCAGTGCTTCTTGTACATAAATTATGCCTCTAGGGATGGAATAAAAGCAAAGTTTAAAATTAAAATGTATTTTCTCTCTCTTAGGCCTCTGCATAAAAAAGCATGTTTACATATATATACAAGTCTTACCTATAGTTAAAATCCAAAATCAAAAGATTAAAATTATTTTTAAAAATGTTTTTTTTCCCATTGTTTTATAGGGCTCAAGAATATGTTTTCAAGAGTGGAGAGAGACTGTTTCTTTATTGACATGTGATGACTGTAAAAACCCATGTGCAATTGCATTTTATACAACAACAGCAGTGTCATCTAGAGCCTCATGATGTATGACAATATATGCAAAATGTAAATAAATATGTATTTATTTTTTTAACCATCAGCATATTTATATATTGATTTGTAAAATTTCATTGCATAACTTTTCAGTGGATATCGTCAAAGTAATCTTGTGTATAATAATGAACTGTGACTATATCTTCTGGAAGATAAAGCATTGTTTTAAAATTTCAATGTGTCAATATTTATATTCTTAAATTGTACATATTTGATTTACTGGTTAAGCTAAAGGGGCACAAAAAATAGGTATTAATAATTGTATTTTTAGACTGAACTCATTAATAAGAACTAATTTGTATAATGTTTTGATGTTGACAATACATTTCAAAAAGTTTCTTAAGAAATGTTTTAGTTTCTTGTAATAAAGATTTTTTTGTGAATGTTTCAAATTTCATTGTAAATATTGTGCATCCTTCAATATTTTTACTTACAAATGCAAGGAAAATGTAAATTTAAAGGCTTCTGATTTTTTCATGTATTTTTGACCCTTCTTTGGGAAATAAATATACATAAACATCAATTAACCAGAGACAAAAGTATACTTAATTGAAAGGATTGATAACTATGTCGGAAACACATATCTACACCTTGTTACATCTTAACTTGATAATGAAAATATTTCATAATATAATTATTTAACATAATCTCTGTTATTAAATCAGGTTGTCGAAAATCACCTGTAAAACAAGAAGAGGTATGTTTTTACTGTAAACTAAAAAAATTATGAATAAAAAATAATACGGATTTTATCAACATATATTTTAACTTTGTTGTTGTTATCAATTTATTTTTAATGAATGTCATAAGCATAAAAAACTTTTCATGCAATAGAACCTCAGAAGATTAATATTATTACATTTTTAGAACAACAAATTTAAGAAACATGAAATTAACAAGAATAGTTTAATAATTTTTACTTATTCTGTGTAGATATATTCTATTTAAACATGGTTATCTTTGATGGAATTTTAATGCATATGCTTTGTTTATGTGTTCCAAAAATGTCAAAGTTAACATATTTTTAATATTTAATACATTTTTGTATTTAAATTTGAACTTATTATGTATATATTCATTTGCTACAATTTCTTTATGAAAATCCTTTCTTTAAAAACTGACTTTTTCTGAAACTTTCATTGAAAAAAAAATTGATCATGTTGTCTAACCTGAGGAAATTATGACAAAAATAGCAAATAGTTTCCAAATTTCTTGCCTAAACTAAATTTGGATACTTAGTGTTATGATTAGAAATTTTCAAAAATTAAAATTAACTTTAGTTGAGAATTCTAAATAATTCTTGAAAAGAAATTTTATTTTAAGGAAAAGAGTTTCTCATAAAATTATAGGAATATATTCATAGAAAAACGAATTACATATAATGAAATAAAACTTTTAATCAATTCATGCTATGAGATGCTGAATTATGTTGAATGTATTTAAGTTTCTGAAAAAAAATATTAATTTTATTTGTAAGACAAAGGGGTATCAAGTAATGTATATTTTTATATTGCATTTTAATGTGTAGAAATTTTAAAATATTGAAATAAGAACTTGTTTGAATGTAATGTTGTAGTTATTTCTAAAAGTAAAACCATCCATTAGTGTATTGTAGAAATCTTTATTGATATAACCTTCTACTGGTGCATTTCTTCTCTGATATCTGCATCATGTAAACATCGAAGAGCAATAAGATTAGAACTTTTTCTTAAGTGTCAGCAGCATAATTAGCTACTATATCCTAAAATTATCTATTGATAGTCAATATTTTTTTGAATGCGAACATTTGGTTTTTAGGCGTGAAAACTCATTTTATCTGTCAGTTGCCTTTTTATTGTATATGAAGTATTGATACATTTAAATTTGAACAAGGAAAAAATTCTACATGAGTATATCCATTTTCCCAACTATGCAGTTATATTGTTAAAAGGTCAATAAATTACCATATTGAAGAAATTTTTATTATATTTTTCAATGTGTCAGAAAAATAAAGCTGATAAAATGTATTCCAGTTTTGTTGTAAATTATTTCAGTTGCTATGTAACTTAATGTAGATATGTACTGAAGCAATTTTGAAAGTCTTAAAATGACTTTGAAGTTGCAATATGCAACTACCATATATTTAAAAACAATTTCTAAGAACTTTTTCATTTATTATGAATATTAATGATATTAAAATATGTTTTTCATTCATCATCTCATATTCTTTTTCTGCCAGTATTTTTCTCACCTGTACAGCTTTCTCTTTTTCATCTCTTTACATTATATATTTAAGTATTATTTTTTTAAACATATCATATTCACTGTATACACAATTTTATAAAGAGTTCATCTTTTTTGCTTAAATTTCTGAAAATATACATAGTTTTAAATTATTTATACTTTAATTATTAATATTTCAAGTCATATTCCTAAATTTAATTCTATTTTTAAGTGTAAGTTCTGTTAGTACCAATTTTGAATCATCGCACATTTCACTAATTTGCTCTTTTTTTAATATTCTTTTGTAAAAAAAAAAAAAAATGAAAAAAAAAAATCAAATCTTTTTACATTAGTTACCTTCTTTCCCCAAAAAATGAATATTATATTTAAAGAATTATTTATCATAATATGGCTAATTTTATAATCCAAATTAATACAATACTAGGAATGAATTAAGAATAGTAGGAACCAATATTTTAAACTTTGTTTAAATGTTTTAGTTTTATTATTAGTGAATGTATGTTCTTCTTTTCATCAAAGAATTGGACTGAAATAGCAACAACTAAATTATTTTAAAGGTATGGATTTTTTCAATATGCAAGATAACTTTTCTATGATGAAATTTTTTTTTTTTTTTTGAAATTTATAAATACTTTTTTTTTTAAAAAAAAATTTTAATATGTTGTCTTAGCCAAAATAGTCTGACATCGGTTTTTCAGATCATTCCTAGATATCTGTGCATACCTCTCTATACTTTCTGACGTGTTGTTTTGGGGGAAATGTAAATCTTTTAAATTTTATTTATAATATATGCATTTTATTACTGAAGAACTTTTTAGTATTAAAAAAATATGTAGCGAATACTGTCATTGTAAAAAATATCAGAATATTCTGTTTCAAGGGCTGAATGCATATTTTATATTTATTAATGTGGTTAATTTGTTTCTCCATATTACTTATATATATATATATATTTCATGGTTAATAAAAATGAATTACTAATTAGATATTTATGTCTGAATTATTGTTTATGATTTCAGTATTGTATAATTTTTACTATACAAAGTGATTCAGTTTAATAATAGTTTAACTATAAACATGAAGAGTATGAGACTTGGCTCATTTACTTTTATTCATAATTTCATTGTATTTGTAGAATTTTTTTTTTCCAAATATACTTCTACATTCAATATTATTCTAATTATATAATAAAGGATTGAAACAAAAAATATGTAGATTTAACTGAAATAATTAAATTCTGTAATTTAGCAAACTCCTTGTATAAAGATGTGTATTCTAGGCAATACAAAAACACCATGCATATTTAAATTTTTTTATCCATCATATCTAAGCATGTGGAAGGCTTCAATTTTTTTTTAATTCATACATAAGAAAAGCTTTAAAATGCTGCATCTATCAATGTACAGAATAGTGCAGTCAATAATGGTCTTGAAAAATGAGGAGGGGGGGGGAATGGAGAAAGTTACCCAATAAAGTTAAATTTTATCCAATTACTAAAGCAAAATTTAAAAAAAAATAATGATAGCTTTGGGATCAGAACAAAATTGTGGATGATAACAACAAACGAAGATACAGATGTAGATCTTCTAATAACAACCGTAAACTAAATTCATATTAAATCTAATTTTGTATTTTTATAAAACTATTATTATTATTATTACTATTTTTTCAGCAATCATAGACATAATAAAAATATTGATTAAAAAGGGTAAGAATTCCAGTAAAGCAGTACTTCTTTTTATAATAAAGGAAAAATTAATGTAATGAAAATACTTAGATGACAAGACCTGGAGTTAGTTCAAAGTCTTTCTAGATGCTACTAAATTGAAAGAATCATTGACTGTCATAAAGAAATTAGAGCTGTATTTGCATTGATTATATTCAATTTTGGAAAAGGTTCGATATTACTGATTTCTGACAGAGAAACATACACTAAATTCTAACTTGGCCTGAAAAAATTACCACCAACCTCAGAAGCATTCCATCCATAATTACTTAATCATCACTGAATTTGCAAAAACCTTTTAAGTAATAAATTTCTCGTCATAGAATGGGTATAACAAAGTGTAACTATAATACTCAATGGCAGTTATTAAAAATATATTGAAACCAGTCGCAGCAGTGAAATCATTTACTTCAGATGATCGGTTGCATTACTTATCTTTCACTTGCAAAAAAGAAATTGACTATTATTTTCTAATGATGCCTTTAAGGAATTCTTGTTTTTGTTACTTAGGATATAGCAAATCCATTGGTAGATAATAGAATGACTTTTGGTGGAAGGGGTTACAATTAGAATCGCACATAAATAAATATAAAAATATATCAGCTGATTAAATAAAGTGAAAGCTATATTTTTTATAGGACGGTATTTACATAATACGAGCTGTGAAATGTGGAAAAATAAAAAGTTTGACAGAGCGCTGTATATATATATATATATATATATATACACATACATAGTAATATTTGATCTTAAAATGAAGATGGTTATTCTTGTAAGCTTATTAAGAACAAACAAAATAAAAAATATATGGACTTGTTTCAATCATTAGTTACAGAGATAATTGCTGTTCTGTATTCAGAAGCATTCTGGAACTTTGAGGGTGTCTGGGAGAAAAGGGAAACATTAATGAAAGTACTCCTTTAATAATTATCTATTGATGGTTGATTGATATGCTAAGGTCTTTATTGACTTGGCTACAAATTTATACTTGGAATTAATAGAAAAGTCAAATGAATTAAAATTATCAGTTTTTTTTTTAATTTCTAGATTTATTGTTTTGTATAAAAAAAAGTAAATTTATTAGATGAAAAATCGCTCACTTTCCTACTCTTAATCAATAACTTAAAATTCAATTCTAGGGAAAAAAAAACAAAAAAAAAAAACAGTAGATGTTTGAAGGACAGAGATATTATTTCGATAATATATATGTCTCCTTTAAAGTGATGCATAAATATTACCAACAAAAAAGCAATGCTTGATTTGAAGGTTCCTGTGGTTAATATAGTGTTTATATAATATCTTAAGACATTATTATTCAGCTACCAGTAATAAATTTTCTGGATCTATCCAAAAATAGGTTTAATCCAAAATCTACTATTTCTGTACATTTTTTGTTAAGAGAAAGGGGAAGATCACGTATAATCAATAGAATTTCAAAAAATATATCTTTCACTGAAGATTATAAATTGGTAATTTGTGAGATTTCAGTTAATGCAAGCAATTTTTTTTTTTTAAATCCATAACCATACAGGTTAATTTCTTTGTGACTTTGTAATTATTTGACAAAATATTAAAATTAAAATCTACAATTTGATTATCTTAATAAAGTAAATAATTGTTTGTTTTTTAAAGAATGACAGAAATTCATTCCTCTGCATATCATTATCGGTAATTTTTGATAAATTTAATTTTGGAAACAAAAATTTAAAAAAAGAAAAAAAATTCTACCCAAATTCTAATAAGAAATTCTTCAACTTAGCAATAACTTTTTTAGTGATGAATATTTGCACCAAAACAAAATAAATGAAACCACTTCAACCTGATTCAACAATAATTGTGACTGAATAAACAAATAAATATTGTAAAACTTTCCAGCTACTATATCAAGCTATCTCATAAAAAGTATAATGCTCAAATATTGTGTTGTTCCAGGCTCAATAGTATTCTTTGCAGGTAATTTTGATATCAATGATATATCAAATTTTTTTTTTAGTAACAATAAGTCTTCCTTCTTATTGCCATATATAAAAGAAATAAAGGAAACAAAATCTTGAACAATTAAAAAATATGCACACAAAATTAATACAAAAATCAAAAAGAGCATAGCTCAATATTAAAATGGTTTGGTCGCTAGAGAATCTCCTACAACAATAACTGTATGGCAGGAAGAACAAATTAAATGTTTAGAGATCTTATTTTTATCCTAATTTTTAAAATATTTTTCAGTGTTTGGATTACAATGCAGATATACAAAGAGAATCTAAATTTACCATAAATTTCCTCAAAACAATTTTTTATAATCCAACCATTTATTTCATTTTTCTTCCATTGAACTTCTGTTTTTTAATATAAAAATTTATATCTATTCTTTAGAGATTTATTCAATTGCCGAGTCCCTTTACATCTAAAAATGATTATATTGTATACAATATAATTAAAAAAATAAAGATAAAATAACAGTAAAGATTTACATCATATTTTTCCTTTGGAAAGCTTTTGCTACTAATTAATAACTAAATAGAATATTTTCAGGTGTACATAACTTTTTAAAAATTTAAGTAAAATACTTCGACCGAATTGAAAAAAAAAATCAAAAATTATTTTAAATTAATAAATTGATATGATGTAAAAAATATTTTTTTCTACACTCACAATTTTTTTTTCTCACTAATATTGTTTTGCAGTCAAAAAATCAAAAATTTAATATTAGCATTAGAATTTATTCACATTTCAAAGACAATAAAAGATGCCAATAGATTGATCAATTTTCAAATATTTTATTAAAAAAGATACAATAAGATCTATGATTTTATATATACAAGATATGTAAAATAAATTTTGTGTTTATCAAGTTATAAATTATCAAGTAAAGTGTTTATCGAGTAACAAATGACTAGTTGCTTAGAAACTATTCTAAAAACAGTAAAAGTAAAAAATAATAATAATAATAATTAATTTGTAAATTTATTCAGTATTGTTCCACTGATTTTTGATTTAATGTTCATCTATTTAGAATCATACATGTATTACTATTAAGTTTTCTGATTTTTGCAAACTGAGATTCACACTACGATAAAATTCATAATATGGAACATCACATTGTCATTAAAAATGCAATAACTTCATGCTATCAGTTGATGGAACAGTTTTTATGATCTATGGTCAGCTCCAACAGCTTCTGCGATGTTATTATAATTGTCAGCTCTAAAATAAATTTAAACTAATTATTATTTAGTAATCTCAAATATTTAAATAAAATCAATACAGCCATTCATTACTAGTAAACAACTTTTTAAAAACATCACAGAATAGTGAAACAAACATAAATAATAAATTCCTAAATTTTTAATAATAAAATTTATTAAAATATTTTTATATAAATTCTTGCCTAAAAGTTTCGATGCATAAATACATAATTATTACAGTCAGTTTTTATTTAAAATAAATTTCAGATAAATATTATTTTACATCACAAAAGGGCTTAAAAATCTCCCCTCCCCTCCTTTTTTCACATGAAGGAAAATCATCCCTATTCTGAAAGTATAATTAAATATCTATTTAATAAAATCTCACTATTCCACTTAAATAAAACTTAATCACAGAGAAAATTTGCTGGTAAGAAATTTGTATTTACCTCTTCTAATAATAAAAGGAAAATTTGAGTTTATCTGTTAATTCTCTATTTGAGCTAGAGCTATAAAATTTGACACAAGCTTTGGAGAGTTAAAATGTGCCCCTCACAGTGTGCTTCTTTTTAATTTATTTTAAATTAATTGAAAATATGAAATTTTTCCATGATAAATTCTGAAATTATTATTGTGCAAAATCAGTTTTAATGCCATATTACAATCAAAAAATAGTTTTTTAAAGATAACAATTTAGTTATTTTGAAATTTTTTTGTTAATAATTTTTATCATTTAATTTCATTATTGCAGTGAAATTCAAGCCATTTTCATTTACTCGTCAAATATTTAATTGTGCGATTTTCTCCTGTAATCAAAAGCTAAGGTCCATTCACGCATGCAATTAACAACACAGAATTATTAAAAATGCATGGCTCTAATATTTGTTACGATTTGTTACTTAAAAATACTTTGTTGGGAATCATTACTATCAAACTGTATATGATAGATTTAATTAAAGTTCAGCACAATTAACATTTTTGGCAAATTAGCTAGTTGCTAAAGATGGTCCATCTGTACTAACAACAAAGATGAAAGTGAATATGAGAGTCTGTCGGTGTGTGTGTTGGTATTTTATTGGATGGACTGTTTAAACTACAGTTAGCGAATTTGACATAAAATAATTTTAGAGTAGAAACATCTACATAGGAGTTTTTTTTTTTTTTTTTTTAAATTTCATTAGAATTTAAAATAAATAAAATGAATTTCTGTAATTTCTTACAAAAAATATTGAACAAAATGAATTTTGCACCGTTCCAAAGCCTAAAAAATTTGTCTGTTTAATGATACCAATTTAACATCTGAATTTTGCTAAAGCAATTGAATATAGTAACCGAAATGGCTGAATTACAGTACTGAGAGCATCAATATTTGTTATTTAACTGAGGATCTTGATAAAAACAAAGATGTATATTTTTTTTTATCATTATTTTAATGGCCATGATAAGAGCTGAATTGCATTTTTACCTAATATGCTTGAAATACTTTCCTGTTTGATATATAAAGATTATGAAATAAAATAATTATTTGGAAAATGTTCAATTTCTTTTTTGTGTGCATGAGTGATTTCTTGATTTTATAGAATGTTTTTAGACTTAGCCAATGCAAGAATCTTTAAAATGCATTTGTCTGTAGAAATATTTTATATTATTTAATTTACACACGTTATATTTTTTATTTTACACAGCTTGTACATTTTGAAAAAAAAAGTTATATTAAAAAGATATGTATCAAACAATAAGATATATTAAAAAGTGCATTACTCAAAACTTATGTATTAAAAGATGCACATTTTTTTTACTAGTTAAGAGAATAAAAATTTAGGAAAATGGTGTCTACATTCTAATAAGTAAATGAATAAAAAATAAATGGGAGAGAATATTCACCACTTTTGTCCAGTAACTATTTGATTACACACCTTAATAAAAACATTATGGAGTTAACTGATTCTTGTTATTTATTAAATTAATGCCTACTTTTCATTAAAAAATATATTTAAAAATTAAATGTTTCCTTAAAAAATATCCATATAAATAATCATAGAAAATAAATAATCAAATCACTCACATTAACAATTCTTTTAACTCTCTTTTGATTTTTCCTATAACTGGAGGTCCTTCATATGTGAGTGCTGTATAAAGCTGAACGAGTGAGGCACCAGCTTTAATTTTTTCATAAGCATCTTCTCCACTTGAAACTCCTCCAACTCCTACTATTGGTATTTGACCTAAGGCATTAAAATATTAGACTATTGATCAGTACCAACAGATAATTTTTTTTAATTTATTATAATTATTTATTGAATTAAACGTCATTAAACAAATAATAAAAAAACTTTCATCACCTTTTGTTAATTTATACATATCTTTAATTGCCTCAGTACTCAGCTGTTTCAAAGGCTTTCCACTCAATCCACCAGTCTCATTTTTATGTGTTCCCTTTAAGGATTCAGGTCTTGAAATTGTGGTATTTGAAATAATAAGGCCATCAATTTTTTTCTAGATGGAAATACAGAAATTATAATGCAATGCTTAAATGTATTTTTATAACATAAAAAAATATTAACGTATGAAAAATTCTTTTTATAAATTTGTGACATTAATGAGAATTTTTCTTTGGTGAAGAAATAATTTATGATGCAAAGGTTTACATTATGTCAGTAGAAAGTCATAGGCATCAGTTAAGTCAGGGAAAGAGTGAGATAAATGTCCTGCTTACAAGTGTTAGGAGTTGGTACGGAAGCAAAACATTAATGTATTTTATTATCTTTTAATGTGAAATATTAGGAGGCACAAAAAAAATATCATACCCAGGGCACCATTTATACTCTGATCACCAATAACGATTGGAAAAATTTATGCCTTGGGTCACATTTACCCTCATTATGCCAGTAATATAGGAAGGCAATTAGCACCCAAGATATATATATATATATATATATATATAATCTTGGGTGCTAATTGCCTATATATGTTCCCCAATCATCATCAATGATTAAGCAGATTTAAATGGCACTAGGGTGTAGTGTCATCTTTTTACAATTCTCATTAGATTTAAAAAAATTACAAACACACACTAAGTTTTTCTTCATGCTGACCCAAAAATTGGAATCTGAGGCATATATATAGCTACCCTTCCCCATGCCCTGTAACTATGCCACTGCATTATATTTCAAATATGAATAAGAATGCAAAATTTTCTTTAAATAGCTCAATTAATTGATTTTTACCATAGAAAACAAGAACTTTGAAATTTCAAATACATTTCCAAAAAAACGATTATCAGAGTAAAAAAAAATAAAAAATACAAGGGTGAGAGAGGGAGAGATAACCAAAATATCACGTGGAGCACAACCTGATATTATAATTCAAAATCTCAAATTTCTTCACTTAATTAAAAATGAAAACTACTTATATCTTTACATTTCAATTTCAATTCACAAAGGAATGAAGTTGAAAAAAAGATTTAAGGAAAAATATCCCTGCTTTAATAAGATAAAATATAAATAGCAGTCTTTCTTGGATTTTTTTTTTTTTTTTTTTTCCAAATTAGTATACATTTTGATAAAAGTTACAAAAATTCATTTGAAAAGAACATTAATTTTTTCAAGATGCTTATAATTTGAATTAATGAATATTTAAAATTAAAAATGTGTCACATTTGTGAGAATTATCAGAGAAAATCTTTGCACAAACAACAGTTTTTTATAACTAATTTTTATGAAAGCATTTAACAAGAAAAGATACCATTTTATACCAAAAGGAATATATTTACCTCTTTTCTAAGAACTACAGAAGCAATATCTTTCTTTTCTTCATAAGTGAGATCTGGAGCGATTTTTAATAAGACTGGAGGCTTTTTATAAGTTTCGTCTCTGGCTGCCAAAACCTGAAATAAAATATTCAAACAGGAAAAAAAGATTTTTTAAAAAAAAAGGTGATAATTTCTGCCAAATTCCAGGTATTTAAATTTTTTAAGATACAAATGCAAGAAAATGACTCTTAATAAATTAATGAAAATAAATACCCATTTACATTAGAAAAATATAATAAATAAGTATATGCTATGGTGCTATGAAAAATCTTAGTTTCCTTATCAAATATTTCATAGCTTGATTTGCATTCAATTTTATAGGTGACAGTATTTTTGCAGAAAGATTATCACTTAAATTCAAAAAAACTTTCTAAGTGATAATATTGATAATTTTACATAGATTCAGCATCAATTTAATATTACAACTGCATTTGCATTTACTGCTGTAAAAGAAGATAATCTGATTCAGTTGTCTTATGAAAAAAATATTAAAAGAAACTTAAGCATTATGAAATTAATCGAGTTTTCATTATTAGCTGGGCTATTTTAACAAATTTGAGCATCCTAGATACAGCTATTCCATGCCCCAACAGAGCCATAACTAGGAATATTATCATTTATGAGTCAATGAAAATGCATAATCAATAATTAACTTACAATATTATTTAGTATGGTATTATACAGGATGATCAAAGAATTTAATATATTCAATGTTATGGCATAGCGCCTAGCTATCTACTATATAAGCTATATAAAAACTGTGACTATCTAGCAAAACGCACTTATTAGTAGTTTGACATAAAGCACTTTGAAAAAATTTGGATTCACCAAAGACAGCAAGAACCACAAAAGTTTAGAAAAATACTATTTTAGAGAATTTTAAATAGTTAATAAATTGCAGAAAATTACATTTTAGAATAAAAACATATTAAAAAGAGTACAAAACCAATATTTTAAATGGTACTTTTCCGTTAGCTGGCGCAAATGTCGCCAATTGTGAATAATTTGGCAGAATTCTACATTATTTGGCGATTTTTCGCTTGCGCCCGGATAATGGAAAAGTATCCTTTAAATATATTTCTTTATATAAATTTATCATTGCTTATTTAACCTTAAAGTATACAAATTAAATGAGTTTACATCATTTTAAAATAAACTCATTAAAATATATAAAAACAGAAAATTAAAAAAATTATAAAATAAATAGAAATAAGTATTTAAAATCACCTTATCCAGTAAGTTTTCTAATTCTTTTCTTTTTTGCAGAGACCTTAATCCTGGAGTATTTGGACTTGAAATATTAACTGTTAAATAATCAGCTGTGAAAGCAAATTCTTTGACTCCTTGAACATAATCTTCTTCAGCAGACTCACTTTCTTTATTTTTACCCAAATTGACTCCAAGGATGCCCCTTTTGTCTCTAACTACCAAACGCTTTTTAACATATTCATGTCCTTTGCTGTTAAAACCACATCTAAAAAGGTAAAATATAAATCCTTATTATGTTTATTTATGGTATCTTGACACTTGAAGACCAAATTTCAAAACAAGAAAGTGATGCAAGTTTTTTTTAATAATAAATTATGTTATCAAAAAAACATAAAAAGAAAAATGTATTTAAATAGAAACTGATTTATATGAATATGTGTTTACATAAACAGTACTGAATGAAATAATAATATGAAAAATCCAGAATGCAAACAGAAATCATTTATGCAAATGCATTTATGATGTGGCATCACCAACCATCATTTGTGTGTGATATGTACTAAAGTATAGAAGTTTATTTATCTTATGGGTGTGAGAGAGAACATAATATTAAGAAATTAAAAAATCAGCAACAACCAATTCTTTACAAAATATATTTTTTTAAATGATTACTTTTCTTTTTTCTTAATAATTTATGGAAACCAATACACAAATCTCTGAGCTATATGAGACTTAAATGTATTAATATATAAATTTATGCATCCAACAATATGTTTTCAAATACTTCTAAAGAAAATTACAATATATGAATAAAATAACAAAGTGAATTAAGTAGAAGTAATGTTTTTAGTGGTTAACGTTAATGTTTTTAGCGTGGTTTTTAAAGTTATTTTAATTTTTTTTTATTTTAGCATGACAGAATTATAACTACCCCCCCCTGAAAAATAGAGAAATATTTTCTACATTGCTTATTTAACACACACTGGAGTATTTATAAGTTTTAAAATAAGAAAGAATTTCTTTGACTGCAATACAGCATCTTGAATGAGTTGGAGACAATAATAATAATAATATAACATTGAAAAAAAGAACATATTAGAAGTATGAGTTTGGTTATTATACTCAAGACTCACTTATGGAGATTTTGATTTGAATTAGAAAATAACTTGACAACTAAAAGGTTATCTGCTGTCTTTTAATAAACTGCCAAAATGTAAATATCACTACAGAAGGAAATGTTAAGCAAGTACATAATATTACTCTTCTCTATAAATATAATCTTCAATGTTAAATAAATATACTAACTAAAATCCAAAGAGATTAACATGTACAATGTTTTACATTAAGCAGTAAATTCTTTATTGCTAATATTTATAATGTCAAGAACCTGAAGACTGGAACCATTTTTGAAGATTGTACTGATAATTTGCTCAACCTTCCTTAAAATTGTATAAAACCAATTAAAGTTCAAAGTGATTATAAATAATGCATTCTTTATAACAAATAAATAGTAATAAATGTTTTATAAGTTTTTAAAATTAAAAATAATTTAAACTTTGAACATTTTTGTTAAAATAATGAAACAAAACAATGAAAGACAATTTCAAAGGTATTTTATATGGCACAATTTTAATTAAAACTTTAAATCAATATTTTTAATTGTAAAGCAATTAATTCAGCAATAAAATATCAGGATTTGTAAATAGTATTTCATTCTTGCTGATTTTATTTTATCAGCAAAACATTATAAAAATTCACCTTTTACTCTGAGAATGGGAATTAAAAAAATAATTATTCATTAAATATGTGGGTTCAATTTTTTTTCAACTTTCAGAAATTAAAAAAGAAAAAAAATCTAATTGTGACTTCCTTTAATTCACAAGGTTTCTAAACATATACATGTGTGTAGAAACCTTATCACATGTATGAAATGTTATCATCATAGAATGGTGCCTTATTAAACTGAAAAAACTTAAAAGTCACAAACATGAACTAATGCTTTATAATTTTTATACCTGTTTATTAAAGCTTCATCTTCAGGTAAGGAAAAAATTCTAGGTTTTGGATTTCCATCTTGAGGCACAGGTGTTACTGTCCCAACTTCCAAAAATCCTATACCACATCTAAATAAGCCCGAAGGGGCTTCTGCATTTTTATCTAAACCAGCTGCAATGCCAATTGGATTAGAAAATTCAAGTCCCCACAAAGATGTTTTCTGAAAAACAATTCATAATTGATGAAAAATATTATTAAATACAGAATAATCTTCTTTTAAAATTCAGAATAGTGAAACTTTTTATATTTCAAATAAGTTTTAAAGCTGATTATATAATTATATACCATAAAAATAAAAATTCATTTTAAAGTACACATCTTTTCAAACTTTTGTATTATTTTAGATTCAAAACATCTTTTTCTGTTGAATATGAGAAATGAATCGAGACAATCAGATACTCTTGTAAGATGTGTAAATATCGCAGGAGGCACTCCAAACAGTGACACATAAATAAGATACAAAATAAGAACATGCAAAATGTTCATAGTATTTTTAAAATGCAATTAAGGTACAGATATCTAATACAAAAGTTTACAATCTGATGGCTATACGAGGAAAGGTATCAGTCTCTTCGCAGTTATCATAGATTTTGATACACTCATCCTATTCTCTGATAAATATTCAAAGAGCCATAATTGTGAGAGCATGCTTAGCAGATGCCCCAATGACAAAAACAGTAAAACTTTGAAGTACACAAGTAATAAGTACTACAATATCATGACAGAATAGATGAAAGTTTGAATCTTTTTTGTAAATGGTTAACAGTTAAAGCAAACAGTCCCACTTTCAAATTACATCAAAAATGAATACCATATCTATTTCAATTAAAGGTATTGAAAAGGAACTCCAGATTATTAACATTTTTAACAGAAGTTTTGAATTGTCTGCAATATTCTTAAGCTGCTATCATGCCATGCCAATACTAAAGAACTTGATTAGGCATCACATCTGTGGCTCTATCTGTACAATGTGATGTCTGGTTGTGTTGATTTCATCTATGTGTGCTTTATTCCTGCATAAATGTGCTAGCTGCTTCTGAAATAAAATGTGAAAAATCTACTCATTGTCTTCAATTCTTTTCTGACAGGTAAGAGCTTTTTCAATGATCTATTTGTTAATTGAGATATAAATGCAAATTTGAACTGAAGTCTAATCAATCAAAGACTGTCTCTAATATTTGAAGTACAAATTTTTATTTTAAATAACATTATCTGAATAGCTATATGGAAAGGATTGCAAATGAATAGTCTGTAAGATAAATGATATATCTTAAGATACCTACAGAAGTTACTAAAAGGCATGCATCAAACTCACAAACTACATAAGTCTAATCAATCAAAGACTGTCTCTAATATTTGAAGTACAAATTTTTATTTTAAATAACATTATCTGAATAGCTATATGGATGGGATTGCAAATGAATAGTCTGTAAGATAAATGATATATCTTAAGATACCTACAGAAGTTACTAAAAGGCATGCATCAAACTCACAAACTACATAAGGAGTACAATGGAATAAAATACTGTAATTGACAAGGAGGCATAGTACCTTTTCCTTACTTAATGTCATTTGTCTTACACTATAAAGAGAAACAACTAAGAAATCTGGTTCTTATATTTCTATTGAAGCACTAAATACATCCACAGAAATATTATCAAAGAGAAAAGATTTATGCAACTGCTTATAATATTATATGTAGTCATCAAAAACTAACTTATAACTGATGTATGCAAACATGGATTTCAAAAATTTGTAATAAAATACTTCCTTCATGATTATTGCTTTTTAATATGATATAAGAATAAAATAGAACAGTAATTCATTAAAAAATTATAAAAGATATTAATCTATTAATATTTCTAAAGAATAATTTTAAAAATATAAATAGTTAGAACAAAGAAAAAGTTAAAAATAATCTCACCAAAAGAGGTCCATCTTCAACTTTACATTTTGGTATTAACGCCCATTTAGCAGCCATAATTCCAATATTTTGTGAAGTTTCTGGTGAGAAGAGAAAATGTAAAGCTGGCATTGCAACATTCTTATAAAACTTTTCATTTCCTTGATATAAACTTATAGCAGTAAAAGCAGCAGTTCCACCAATTGATAGAACAGCCAATGATTTCAATTTTTTCTAGAAAGAAAAAAAAAAAAAAAATTATACATCATTTAGACAATCAAAAAGTAAAACATGCAATTACCACAAAAAAAAGCTACATTTTAATACAAATTTTAAGTTAACCATTTTCAGTGATATTCAAGTCATTTTTTTAAAATTGTTCATAAAAAAAGTGAAATTTGAAGTAATGAAATGAAAGAAATAACTATAATTTAAATTAAGACAGTAATAAACCACAAAATATACATAAAAAACATATGTATGTATTTTAAATGTATTAAATGTTAATGTATGTAATTTTAAAGTTTTATTTACCAAATGCATACAATATGTTACAAGGAAATATTTTTGAGTCGAAAGATAAAAACAATAATAATATAATTTCATAACTTATCTAGAACTAGTAACTGGTTATTATTGTACAATTAAATAGTAAAACAATCTAAATAAAAATGGATAGTGAATTGGAAAAGTCATACCAGCAATATTCTTTGAGACATATTTCACTTGGTAAAATAATAAAAATAATTACATAATAATAGTATGAACACAATTTATAGAGAGAGATGTGATTGCTATCAAAAACTTCAAACACCGATAATTGTCTGAATAGTTCAAATAATTCGACAGATAATAAGGAACAAACATATGTCAAAGACCTTCCAAGCACGTGTTAGTCACCTGAATATCTAAATACAACATAAACAAAAGTTGTCAAGATAACAAACACAGTTACAGTATCCATTTAAACATTAAATAAAATTTATTTGATGAGTATGAGCTTACTAGAGAATGAAATTTGAGACTACTGCAATAAATGAAAATATTTCAAATTTTTTGTTTGATATAAAATTTTGCATTTTGTAGTCGAATTAATAGCAATCCAGAGGCATACTTGAATAAAATGGCGTCCAGGACAGAAAACAAAATAGCTCCCATCAGCCCTTTTAAATTGCTAGTCATTTATTCCACTACATACTCGCCCTGAAACATAATTCCAGGGAAACCTCAGGCATAAAAATGCAATTGAATCCAGATAATTGTGTATAAAATATATTTGAACTAAAATGATCAAGCACATTTTGCGACCAATTGGTCTACCCAAATGATGAATCGTATTTATTTTCGTAATGTCAACAAGGGGAGGGCAGGAGATTGAAAATTCAGTTCGCGATTGCATTTAGTATAAGGGTAGTATACATTTAAAATGTTCATTCACGAAAATATTAAAGCGCAATGGCCAGTCAATTTTGAGAAAATGACCCTCAAACTTTTTGCATAGCTTATATACTAACACTGTGTCGCCGTTGCGAAGCTCGAATAATATAATGGTTAAGACATGGGCGTAGCATTCAGGAGACCCTGATTCGATGCTGAGCTAGCATTTTTTGCTTTTTTAAATATTTTTTCTAATTTATTTCAAATTAACTTAACAATTTACAAACAGTTTTAATTAACATGTTTTTTCATTTTTCATGCAAAAATAAATATGCATTCTTCTAATTCTTAGATTATAATTTAATTTTTAGAAAAAAAAAATTATTATATGATTGCATTATTTTAAATATTCAGAATTACTTAAATTAAATTAACAATTTAAAGATGGTTTCAATTAATATAATACTCATTTTTATATGGAAAAAATAAATGTATTTTCTCTTAATACATGTTATAACTTATTTTTTAAAAGAAAAATATTTATGTTCATGTATATTGTTCTTGAATTTTAATATAATTTAATTTTCAAGTATTAAAATAATTATAAATCTAATTTTAACTATAAAAATATTTCAAAATAATTATTTTTATCCTAAAGTCATTAAAAGTTTTAAATTTTCGGATTTTAATAAAGATAAATTTGTTATTATAACTCAACGAAGCTGTATTTATATCTGGAATCAAAGAGAGCAAACATTCAAAATGTTAATAATTGAAAAGAAAAAATAGAAAGGTGTTAAAGTTATGAATGCAATGACTCAAAATTTTTAGTAACATACGATATACTTTGTGCGCTGCCCGATTTTCTGAAGAAAAACAAATATTTTTTGAAGGTAAATTTTTTTTTATCTATTACTTTAAGATTTCTATTGTGGAGAATCATTATTTATGAATTTTGCAAGATGTCAAAATATATCTAACTTGTTTGTTATGTTTTTACGATAATTACCATTCTGTTTCTTATATGTAATAAAAAATTAATGAAATATTTTTATGATGTCAGTAATTTAATTAACATTTACTATCATTTAAGATATGTATGTAATTATTTTTCCGGTTTAAAAATAAAATTATAATTCAAATCAATGAGTATTTATTTTTAAGGGAGATTTATTTTTAAAACATTCGTTTTTGATTAATAAAAGAGATACATATTAATTAAAACTATCTGTAATTTTATTTAAATAATTTTTTAAAAGAAAATCTTGAATCATATCTTGAATCATTTTCAGAAATTGATTGGCTGTTGCGCTTTAATATTTTTGTGAATGAACATTCTACATGTATACTAACTACCATTAAACTAAATTTCATCCCGAATTGAATTTTCAACCTCGTGTCCTCCCCTTGTTAGTCTTTGGTTAATGAAATTATTTAATTTTTAGCATTCTCATAGCTAATTGATATAATCATCAAATAAATAAATTACTAAATAAGAAAGAAAAAAATGACATATTTCAATCGTAATTTTAATACTTAGACAAAATGAGAGTGTTCTGAATTTTTACCGCTAATGAAGTTTATGCTTTATATTTAATTGATAAAAAAAAACATTACAAAAATAATGATTTTCTAAAATTTTTGAGATTTTACGGCGATTTGTATAATATCGGTCAGACATGAATTTGATTTAAATTTAGTGTATAATAACATTGTACAGAGCTAATTACAAAGTATATATTTAACCTCTTAACTATTTGAGCTTCACCATTATCTAATCACATGATATTTCTCGTTTCAGAAATGTGTTGTTTTACTGATTCAACTAAACACAATTAGTAATGATTTTTGTTCAGCTTATGAATTCAGTGCTCACATGACACGCAAGTGCGACATTTAAAGAGTAAATGAACTCTTAACCTTTCTTACTCATTACTGAATAACAAATTAATTTTTCCAAGATAAAATTTCCATAAAGCATTATTAAATACATCCAGGAAAAAAATAATATCAGCCATCTTAATCATTCATTTATATATAAAATAAAACACCTCACGCCAAATGTAATTCTGATTTTAAATTATTATAAGCTCATAACAATAAACAAAGGAACGGATTTCAACAATTTCAGGACTTTGAAATTCTTGAAAGTCTTTAAAAGGAAATGAGCATCGCAGGGCGATGTGAATGGAATGGTTGTTTTCGAGTGCAAGCATAATGAATACATCCAAAGTCCTTAGACAATAGTATAATTAAAATGGATTAGGTAGAGCAAGGCCCTGAACATCAATAACAGAAAACGCGGAAGTATATAATAAATTATTTGAATTTAATGAAAAAATTTTTTAGTTAAATACTTTTTAAAAAGTAACTGTTATTCTCCAGAACTAAAATAAAACTCAAGAACGAAAATGAAGATTTTTCTCGCATCTCTATATCTCTGTTTATTCAGATATCTGGATTAATTCTGAAATTCAAATTACTGTTTCAGTTCTGTACGAAAACGTCATTTCTGACATTATCAAGCGAATCCTGAACATCTGAAACACATTTTTGATTAATTATTTCCATAATATAAGCGAATCATGTTTGAAAAGTTTGATAAACAAGACTAGTCGCGAAAATGAACTTAATATAAAAGAGCTCCGATGATTATAATTATATTCACCAAGCTTTCTTATCAATCAGCAAACAAACAAGCAAAAAAAAAGTGTGCGTTTGAGAGTGAAAGAGAAATTAGTATTTTGAAATGCCTAATCGATTGTTTAGAATTGCTATAAACTAAATTGAATGGCAAGAATCGGTAATGAATTTCAATAACAGAAGTATTATGTATAGAAATTATAAACAAAAAAGACTTTAATGTGATGGAAGAGGTGATGGTGTGAATAGAGAAAGGAGCTATTTATTGGATATATTTACTGTTTTTTCTGGCTGAAATGAATTTATTTTGTTGTAAATTTATCAGAAAAACCTAGAAAGGATCTTTATTTTTTTGGGGGGGGGGGGATCATAATATTAGCATTCAGCTTGAAAATGAAGAATTCAAACTATTCTTTGAGATTCATTATTTTAAAAGAAAACATATATCAAATATTCAGAAAACAATTTTTCCTCACAGTTAAATTTAAGAAAATAACTCATTATCCACAATATTGAACTATACCACAATTATTGAAGTTATAAAATAGAATTCTGATTAAAATACTTACTTTAATAAGAAATAGCCTGAACATAATAACATTTAAAAAATCAAAAATAGTACTGATATGAATTCAATGAAGACATTGAATTAATATGCAGTATTAAAAAATATTACTAAAAATTCAGTATTATGCCTGAATAAATGGAGATATTCTTTAATTATCTGCATGTTTCATATGAGGAATAAAAAAGTGAAATCACATTTCCTCAAAAGACAATGAGCGAATTGAAATAGATGACGAAGTCATTTAAAGTTTATGATGTTAACGAACTCGTCTGCATTAGGTACATGTATACAAAAAACAGGTAAGGGGCTAAAGTAATTGCACTACGCTGTCAAAGAAACACAACTTTAATGTCTGTTACAATTTGAACTCTTAGTTGAGGAAATCATGAAGTACAAGTTATTCATTAAGAAAATTAAACATAACCAATTTTCTTGGCGAATCATTTGATCTCCAAAAGATAACTAGTTTATTAAAAAAAATTAATTCATTTTATTGTTGCGACTTTTTTTTTTTAAGTACATATATGTACTTTCAGTACATATATGCAAAATTTTGTATACTAATAACATAACAAAACCTAGAATTATCAAAACAGTTGTTTTTGACTGGGTATCGTATTCAAAAGAAAAAAAATCTACTTTTTAATACAGATGAATAGGTGTGCGCGTGTTGGCTACATGCCAACATATAGGTCACATGCGAGGCCATTTGACCTATAGTTACCAAATTTGTCATATATACCAATTTTTAAGAATTGGAATATGCACCTTGGAACTATTTTCCTGAAATTTTAATTAGAATGTTCATTAGTTGAAAATTAAGCGAGATCTCAGAGTTTTTTTGTCATATATTTCGAAAATATTATTGCACAAAATGAATTTTAAACCATTTCAAAACTTAAAAAAAGAAACTCTCTTTTTTATGATACCAGTTTAATAATCTTACAAATATTTCTTGAATTTTGACAATTTTTTAAAAATATTTATTTATTTTAGCCCGATTTCTAACAATAGATTACTATGTTGCTCTGAACCTCATTCATTGTTTCATCAACTATTTAATCGCGTACATTTCTTCCGTTGTTAAAAGATAAAGAAACATAATTCTGTTTAATATCTGTGTAGTTTACAAGACAAATAAAAAAGTGAATCTACAACGCCACGAAATATAAAAGATAAATAAACAGAACTTTTGCATTTTTAATGCTGCTATAATGTCATGAGATTGATCTACATTAGAAATATTTATGTACACAGTGAACAGAACATATGTAAGACAATTAAATAACCCATCTTCGATGTCTAGAAATTTGACAACATCATAGATATAAAAGTATAGCTAAACGATTTTTAAGGTATACAGGGTGGTCAAAAAAAAACTTCCCCTATATATGAAACCCTAGCGATCTATCCACTCAACCAATCGAACCAAAATTTCAGACATGGTTGTTTGAAGGTATGCGCTGGAGATTGTGATGATTCTAAACAACGCAGAGCTCACGGTTACGGTTACAGTGATAGAATTTCGAAATTTTCGAATGGCAACACCCACTTTTTCCTTGAGAAAATTGATCAGCATATTGAAAAACCACAAATGACGTTGGAACGATTAACGTGTGACGAAAATTGCCGGCGTAAAGCATTTGCAAAGAAGAGCATTATAAAGGACTAATGACAATACAGAGAGGAAAGAAAAAAAAGCTTTTATAGGAGTGGAAAGTTATAATTACAGGTTTTCAACGTGTTCGCCTTCGCAGGCGATAACGCATTGCACTCGGAAGCTTGTGGACAACAATGTCGAACGTAACATGAAAGAAGGAATCTGCATAACTTCACACGTGTTATGACATCTTGCAATTCTGACACATCTCGTGGACCAGGCGTGTACACCTTAGATTTCAGATAACCCCAGAAGCAGAAACCCATAGAAGTGTGGTCAGGGGATCGCGGTGGCCACGAAACCGCAAAGTTATGAGAGATGACTCTATCACCAAAGTGTTGTTGCAGCACTGATCGAACACATTGGGTGACGTGTGGAGGAGCCGCCTCATCTTGCATCCATACAATGTCATTAATGACATTTCGTTGCTACTGTTTAACCCTGTGAATTATGCAAGGTGCGTCAAAGCTCCTCCTCTCTGTGTTATCATTAGTCCTTTATAATGCTCTTCTTTGTAAATGATTTACGCCGCTAATTTTCGTCACACGCTAATCGTTCCAACGCCATTTGTGGTTTTTCAATACGCTGATCAATTTGCGCAAGGAAAAAGTAGGTGTTGCCATTCGAAAATTTAGAAATTCTATCACTGTAACCGTAACCGTGAGCTCTGTGTTGTTTAGAATCATTACAATCTCCAGCGCATACCTTCAAACAACCATGTCTGAAATTTTGGTTCGATTGGTTGAGCGGATAGGCCGCTAGGGTTTCATATATAGGGAAAGTTTTTTTTTGACCACCCTGTATTTGTTGTTTCTTATGGCACTTGCCACTGACAAGCCCGCTGTTACGAAGACAGCGATTTAAGCCTGAGGGGGACGTCTCTTATTTTTTATAGCAGCGCCAACTAGGGCCAAGAGTACGACTTTGCTACTCACGCATCACTCATTCGCTTTCACAACCCCTTTTTACAGGAGGGCACATTCACACATCTCACAGATAGAACAACAGAAGAACAACCATGCCCAAACCGGGACTCGAACCCGGGACGCCCAGATCACGGGGAAGACGCGCTACCCCTATGCCAGGACGCCGGCACCCTGTATTTAAATGGGGTCAATTCACGGTCACGTGTCATGTACCAAACAAACCGCTTCTGTTCAATTTTCAATCGTTCTGCGCATGTCGTGATGTCTGTCGATAACGTTGATGAAACCATCGTTTTGTAAATATTAAGCTAGCCGATCAATTATGAAAAACTTCTGATTTTTTAAAAAAAAGATATTATTTTGAATTATTTAATCCAAATTTTCGTAGTTATATAATTTTATTTTTATATTAAAATTTTAATTAGTATTTTCAATGGAATTATTGTTTTTGCATAATTAATTACCATCGCTTTTTAATTCGTTTGGTGCCACTTTATTCTTTCCTTTCCCATATCCCTTCCTTTTTTATCCAAAGGATACATTTTGACAAACGACTATGGCAGTGTTTTTGAAAAATTACATATGTTCGTTTTTACATATTATTTAAATATTATTGAATGTTGAATCTTATGAATATAGTTCTTTTAAAAAATAATTATTACTCTTAGATAAGTTAATATTTTAAAGCTTACTAATAAAATTATTGCATTTTTTTTCTTATGTAAATATTTTTATTAATATTGAGACTTTGATGTTTTATGTTTGCTCAGAGGTAAGAACATGAAACTGAAATTAGTATATATTGAATAAATTATGTTTACAATTTCAAATTATAAAATATAAAAGGCATAGATACTTTTTTTTTAAATCTATGCAACTTAATGAATGAGTTATTTCATTTTAATTTGTAGAAATCATTAAAGGAAAACAAACTGAATCAAATTTTCATTTACACATTACGAAAAAAAAAAAATATAGATAAAATATATATGATAATTATTTGGAAAAATAGGATCAAATGGATGTTTTAATGCACTCATTAATTCAAAAAAGCTATTTACTATTTATCAACATCTATTTTTCTAGACACTTAGAAATAATATAAACACAGTATTACAAGAACGTCAATGTAAATAATGAAATCAGTTTTATTCAATAGAAACATCCTAGATACTAAACAACATTTTTTTTTTATCACCAATAAAAACATAATGTTGAACAATATACTTTTAAAGCAGAACATTTATGAATTTTTTTAATGCTAAAGTTACATTGATAAAAATTGCATTGAATGAATATCATAAAATAAAACAAAAACATATAATACAGTAAATTTAATAAACAAGAATAAGGTCATGATAAATATATATATATATATAGAGAGAGAGAGAGAGAATTAAAATAGGATATAAAGAGTAGTTGAAAGAAACACTTTTATGCTTTTACAGAATTTTATAATTCAAGATTGATATGTTAAAGATATAGGAAAAAAAAAAAAAAAAAAAAAAAAAGAGTCCAATATTTTCTGGAAGGAATCTCTTTCTTTCTCACAGAATCCTGAAGTTCTTGTAGCTCATTTTGCAAATTGCTGATTCTGTCGATTATTTCAGAAAAAAAAAATAGTCTGGGAAGTAGTCAGAGTACATTCCACTGAAATCAGAATTCATATAATTTTGCTTAATAATCAATTCTCTTGCATTTATATACTTAACTAAATGACATGTGTTTTCAAAACTTAAATATATATAATGTATATATATATTTCTTATATATAGCATTCAATTTATCAAATTAAGAGCACTTTTAATAAAATACATCAATTATATATATATATATATATATATATATTATAACAGTCAATAAGAAAATTGGATTTTTAGTACTTAGTAAAGGATTCACTTACTAAATAAATCTTTAAGAAATTTATTCACTTCCACCTAAGTTTAACATTATAGCAGTTGTTATTTTTGCAACAGGAATTTGTTTACTTACATTAATCAAATTTAGATAAAATTTTGTAGAAAAATGCAATGTAATATTCATGTAAACATTTTAAAACCTTCTAAGCATATTCAAAATTATCAGAAATTTCATCAAATGTGAATAAAGTAAATTAGAAATGCACTCATGTTTTTGTTTGATTGTTTTTGATGGCAAATCGCTTACCGATTTCTTTTTCTTCGAAGAGTTTTTCTACCAAATTACTGGAACAGCTGCATTTAATAAATGGACACACACTGAATGAATTTTTCAAAATGATCGGAGCATATCACCGACTTCGAAGGCTTGAAAAAATCTATACCAAAGCTATCAACCCAAGTCAGGATTGTTTAAAGGAAAATAAGAAAACATTTTATCATGACAGACACTCTTATGTTTCGCATCAAAGCATGCATCCATCAGCACACCAGTATTTCTTCTGTTAACACATAATAAGAGGAAAGAAAATGACTCAAAAATTATAACTTCAAATGTAAACAAAAAAATCCGCTTCATACTCGGCGGAGAACGTTAATGGCAGACTAATCGACGAAAGCGGTGCGGATGAAACTTAAATGCCATGCGCGAATAGGTCATGACATGTGACTTTTACGTCACATGAATTGACCCCATTGAAATACAATGTATCCAATATTCCCGGCGAACCAGCTGGTCGTCAAAGGCGACTAATATTTAGTAATAGTATCTGAGGAAAAGTAAAGGACACACAAATAATCGTATCTTTAAAAGCATATACGATATTTTTTATGTGAATACTATTACTTAAAAATATAAAAAGTTTCTGGCGAAAAGAAAAGAATTTAATTATTATTTACAAATACATAGTGCAATTCTTCTTTATTGTTGTCTAAATAAAAGGGTACAAACATTGGTCTAGTAATATGGGCAGTATTTAATAACAGTCAATTAAAATACATCTTATTCTGTGGCTTGTACGTGTACAAGGCTCAATCCATCGACAAGATGGGGAGAGGAAAGCATTGTCATGCTTAGGACACAAATTAAAAAGCAACATACAATTAAAGAAACAGAAAGCAATAAAACAATGAAGACGAAAAACATTTAAAATCATTGTTTAAAAGCGGCGGGCTATGGAAGATGGTGGTACACTCGCCGCGAATCGAGACTAACAGCGAAATACCTAGACTTAGCTGTAGATTTATGATGGTAGTTTATCTAATATGTATAAAACTAGTTATAACGTTATTTTATATATGTATGATTAACATATTGCCTATAAGCCTAAAAGAAGACACAGAAGGAATTGAAGCACGGGTTAAAGTGGCTTTTTACTATTAAAATTAACCATTATTTTAAGGCCCCAACATCATCTTATTACGTTTCATCTATCATCGGCCGCCCCTAGCGATAAATATTAAAGTATCTGTGAGGTGTGTGAATTTGCCCACCCCTGTAAAAAGGGGTTGTGCAAGCGAATGAAGTAGCTAAGTCGTACTCTTGGCCCTAGTTGGCCCTGAAAAAACAAGTGACGCTCACTCGGCTTAAATCGGTAACAGATAACTGTCAGCGGGCTTGTAAAGTGCCATAAGTAACAACAACAAAAATATTTCACAACTCAACTATCAGTTTATAGATTAATTTAAGTAAATTTTCAATTACCGTATTGCGGTGTCACTTGCAATGAATTTGAGAAAAATGTTATGCTTTCAATATAAACTAGCTGATTCCTTACTTGTAATTGTAATGTAGGACTCAAATTCTTCGCAGTTTGATCCAATGTCTTGCTTCTACATATTGGTTGTGTTGCTTTGGGTGAATTAATTACGTAAATTCAAAACAATGTTTTCGATATTTTAAACTTCAAAGATAAAAGCAGAAAGAAAAAGAAAAAAAAAAAAAGAAAAAAGAACTGGTTAGCAAATCTTTATTTAAGAAATTAAAGTTCGCAAGCTGGGAACTGTGTCAAAATTTTATTCTGCGATATCTCCCGAAAATGGAGAGTGGTGGTAGGCAGACGGAACTACTGACATATCTAGGGGACAAAGATTTCCCTAAGAACTAAAAATTGCACGAAATCAGCTCCATGGTAATTATTGGAAGATTAGTCAGTCAAGTTTTTCCATTTAGCGAAATAGTGTTTTTGAAATATTTCTCGAAACTGCAATGTAACGGAAGTTGGGTGACCATTGAGGACGTATCCAGACATGAATTTTCATATGAAATAAAAATTAGAGAAATCTGACCAAGTGTTGTGCAGAAGAACATATTTCCTTTCCTCTTATATTTTAAATAAATATAAAGGTTATTCTCTGTCTTTAAACAACAATAATTTCCCCTCAATTCTTTAAATGCGCTTTATAGTAATTATAATGAATAAAATATCATCTAGTAAGTTTTTTACCACTTTGAAAAACATAAATATTATAATTACCTTGAAACTATAAACTATAAAATTAAAGCAATATTTATGAAACTAATTTATAAAGTAGATGTTTGCTGAGCCAAAAACTATTTAAAAGAAGAAACAATGTATTCTCTGAGAGGAATTGTATCGCTTACAGAAAAAAATGTCTTAAAAACCTAACTTTTGGGGGATTTTCGAGTCACGGAAGGTCAAATGTTGGACGAACCCTCACAGAAAAAAAAATCCCTGGTTTGAAACCCTGCCTGAGGGTGAACCTGTTAAAGTCTTCAGGCCGAATTAATCTTTTTCTTTCTTTTAGTTCCATTAAATTCGTTTTTGCAATTTAAATTTAATATTTATTTCTAATTTGTTAATTACTTTCACTTACTTAAATTTTTTTATCAGTTAAAGGGAGGTAATGATATGGATTAAACAGCTAAGATTCCTAAAATTAACATTTACTTAAATTTAAACATTATTAAAATTTAATTCAGCATGATTTTTATTTAAGGAAAATTATAGTTAATTTTAATTAAGTTGATATTTAGTCTAGAAAAAAGAAAAAAATTATACAAAATTTTGAAAAAAAGCTTTTTTTTTTCAATTTAAAAATTAAAATGATTTCACTCACCATGTTTTTCAAAACTAAAGCGGTTTTTTTTTTAATTATTAATTTCTTTTAATCATCTCATCTTTCATGCAACCTTTTCACCTGCATGTGTTTTTCAACAGATAAAACAACGGAAGACAAAAAAAAGCTCATCTTCCGACATAATAATAAAAAAAATAAAAAAAAAAGGGACTAACACCATTTCTTCACACTCATCTGATTTTGAGTACACAAAAAAGCTCGATTCCTCTCTTTTCAAAGCAGCCCAGCTGGCGGAAACACACTCAAGTGAGAGAAAAAGTTGATACGCGTTCGCCCTGTTACGATATTCAATTTCCCGTTCCCATTCGAAATGGAGGCAGGCGATTGGTCGGCGGCTCAGGTAAATCATTCGCTTTCAGCAATCGCCGGTGACTTGGGGGAAGCGTCATCCGGAAGGTGTCACGTGACCTTACGCAATGTCCAGCGGATCATTTCCGTTTTTTCGTCTCCCCACCCGTCTCTCTTGCCACTTTCTGCGGAGAACAAGTAGTATTTGGCAGGGTATCGCCCTATTCCGGCGCAATCGTCGTTTGTTTACATGGATCAAGTCTTTAAACATGTATCAGCTGATGTGATTTCGATCGTTTGCGGAATAAAATAACATTTTTTTTTTATCCGGTAAACGGGAAACAAAAATAGCACAACACAGAAATGAAAAAATACAATTTCACTCGTTTGGCTACGATAATCTATAATAATCTACGATATATATAATAAATTTCCATTTAGAAGCTTTTTTGTAACAGATGAAAATGTGTTATTACATTTTTTTTGGCTAACTGTACACTTGTATTATTTTGTATACTTTCTTATTTTACACTTTATAATTCATTGTATTATAAAAGTAAACTATTTCCGAATTGTTTTTTTATTATTTTCATTTTTTTCATTTTTGTATTAACTATACACTCATATTATTTTTTATACTTTCTTATTCTGGACTTCATAATTCATTTTATTATAAATGTAAACTGTTTCCGAATCGCTGCATTTTTTTTTTCATTTTTGTATTAACATTGTAGTTTGTATTAACATTTGTATTTTTTGATTTTTGTATTAACTATACACTCATATTACTTTTTATACTTTCTTATTTTACATTTTATAATTCTTTGTGTTATAAAATGCAAAATGTTTTCGCATCGTTGCTTTTTATTATTTGGCACCTTCTCTTTCAAAACAGATTGCAACTTCCACAGATTTAGAGGGAAAAAAAAAAACTGTTAGAATTTTTGAAATAAAACATTTTTTAAAAACTTTAAATATTAAATTACAAACAATTATATGATAAATAATTAAAAAATCATGTATAAATGAAACTGTTGCATGGGAACAGGATTGTCTACATTTTTAAAGCTTTATATAGATTTCTTTTTAGATCTTAAAGTACATCACAAAATAAATAAAAAGAAAAATAAATGTTTTTCTTTTTCAGATTTTTAGAAATGCCATATCTTTTTTTCTTTTTCGATTTTTGAAAAGAAAGCTATTGTTCAGAAATGTAATCAAAAACATTAAAGCATCATATATTTCACGATAAAAAATATTTGTTTTATCGTTTGGCATAGTTCAGTCTTCCAAGATTTTGGAACAAACTATTCAAATAAATTTCAATCGACTTTTACTTCCAAAGATTTTTGCTGAATGTTGTTTACCTCAGTGATTTTGGAATCTTAATATTAAATCTGTCTTTTGTGTTATTAATATTTATTTGTATTATTATTATATTACATATATTTACTTTCATAGCGATACATGAAAACAAAATATTTGCAATTTAAGTGACTTGAAACAATGTAAGCTATTAATATAGCAACTGCGTGATTTTCATAACTGTTTGGACATTTACGGAGTAATAAATTTTTCTGAAATTGAGCCCTATTAACCTGGAAAAAAAATGTTGAGAGTCTTTTTAATATTACTGAAATTCTCAATGCTCTTATTTAAAGTTAGTTCTTTTGGAGGCCTTGATTTCAGACATCATCGATCGTTGAACTTTTTTTTTTAATCCTTTGTTCTTCTCATGACCTATGTAGAGTTCCATATAAGAAGATATCCAAGTTAAGAAATGCATTAGCTTTTTAGAATGAAACATTTAGTCTTATCATTTCATGGCAACTAGTTTTTCAGTTTAATTGACAGGAAGTTTTAAAGAGACAATTCTTTATTCCAAACAGGAATCGCTCGGAAGTAACACTCCAAACACCTTTCCTTCCGGTAGGAAAATAAATAAATAATGAACGTCGAGTTTATTATACATTTGTCAAACACGATTTCTATCTCAGTAATCTGTTTGCTATTTAACAGGGAGTTCTTTAAGGGAATGATGTCTCAATATAAGGATCACACCGTTCTCTTAGGCAATTTAAAACACTAAAAGAATAATTGAACATAATTTTAAAACTGCTGAAATTTAATTTTTATTAAAAAAGGTAATGTTAAATTTTAAAATTAAATTTATTAAAATTTAAATTTATGAATTAAAAATGATTTTTTAATTAAAAGTGAAATTAGTCTAAAATATTAAAAAAAAATTGAATTTAATTGAAAAATGCGTTTCCTAAAAATAAATAAATAAGAACATGCATACTAAAAATAAAATAAATACAGTATATAGTTCCAGCTTTCTGGATCAATAATTATCCAAACTTCAATTATCCGGTAAAGTAAATAAATATAAAATAAAGTAATAACTGATTAAGTAATAATTACCTTAATTACTTTTATTAACCTTTAAGAGGTTAAAAAAGACAAATAAATTTTTTTTCAAATAATAACAATGGAACAACTAATCTTGACTGATATGTTCAAACAGTATATAGTAAAAAAATATACAAAATGCAAATATTATTTTCGTAATCATTCAAATAATATAACATAAGCAGTTTTCAAATTGACAAATGAGTGCGTTCGACATCATAACAGGCACATATACACCATTCCTTAAAATAACGGAACTGTATGTCTTGAATTGTTATTAGATAGTTTCAGCTGAGATATGAGCCAGTAAATACATGTTCAGATTCTTGAAATTAAATTTTGTCAAAGATTAATTGATAACATAACTGGATTCTTTTAAATGTCCTATATTTGTGTTTTATGAAAGTCTATGAATTTAATAAAATTAAACATTTTAAAAGAGATAGATGAAATTCATATTATAAAGGATGTCCTAAAATCAACGCAAGATTTCAATTTGTCACCATTCATGCCGTAAAGTGTTGGCAACACTATTAAAAAAACCATTTGACAGCTGACAGTTTAGGGTTAGTAAAAATGGAGAAATACACGATAGAAAAACTTGTTTTTACTGTTGAACAATATTTCAAAAATAATGAAAGTTTGGCGGCCACACTTCAAAAAGTTGAGAATTGCCCCCTAGTGATTTATTTGCGATTTAATATCACCGGAATTCTTTAATGTGGGGTTATTTGAAATCAAAGGTGTATATCAACAAGCTCACAAACACGCGTGCATTGAAGGAGGAAATTCGAATCTGCATGAACGAAATTCAGCCATATTTATACAATATGATCATGGAAAATTTTGACAGAAAAATGCGTATATGCCAGCAAAGACGTGGAGGCCATTTGCCCTATGTGTTATTTCATACATAACCCTATCCTGCGTACATTACGATTCAATAAAAATATAACAATTTAAATAAAAAATTTACATTTGATGTAAATGTACATCAAATCTTTGTGGTAAATGTATATTATCCTGTGCTTTTAAATAATATAATTTCAAGGAAAAACATTCGGCGATTCGTTTTCTTACTGAGGATTCTCAAGGAAATGACATCAATTAAATGAGCTTACCTTACAAGTTAGATATAGCCCCTGCCAATGGCTGATGATCATGGGTGTTACGGATTGTGTACAGATGGCACTTCTCCTCTTGTTTACATAGTGTTTGTCAACAGCCACCTTCGAGAACAGTGACTTGCATGGCAGGCATGGAACCCAACAACGGATGGAATTTTGGAAGGAGTGCCACAAAAGTTAAGCTTTGTAAATAGTTTAGTTAGTATCTATATACCCATGTTATCGCTAATAAATATCCAAAAAGGCACCGATTTTAAAATTCACTAAGTACCTAAACTGAACACAGATGCAATAATGCATTCTATCTTCACAATGATATCTTAATAAGAATTCATCAGAAACGTTAGACAATTTATGCATTTTAGCAAAAAATTGCTTTCTAAGTTGGTGTTGGCACTCGTAGTTTTTCTGTCCAATATAACCAGATAGTTATTGAGCTATAAAACCATAAACCTATCAACTGATGAACGGAATTCCAAGTGTGCGCCAGTTTCCCATGAAAATTTTACAGGAGGGCAACATAACTCTATATATTATCCCATTGTTGAGGCTTCTCAAATATGGGGATGAGAAGCTGCCATATGAGTAAGCAGATTCTCGCTTTCCCCGATAGGTATAATAATGGTGGATGGCTGAGCTGTCTCCTTACTGATATCGGGTCTTAATTCCTTCGCAACTGGTGGATACCGTAATGTGGGATATTTTGCTTTCACCTTAGTCCTCGACTATCCTGTCGCGGAAGTCCGATCCTCATTTTACTCCAGATGCTTAGGCATGGCGGATCTACCTCGTTTTTTTAACTGTATATATTGGAATTAAGTTGGACTTTGATGTTAGATGCTACAAAGTGGATTTGATCACTGAAGATACTTCACCTTCTCATTCTCATTAATATTTGATCCATTTATTTTTATTTTTTTGGGCTAAATATGGAAAATCACGTTGGATTAAAAATAACACAACTAAAAGTAAATTTATTTATTGTAATAAAGTTCTTAGAAATTATGCACAAATAAGAAAGTTAACGGAAAACAAAATTTCCCAATATCCTATTTGTCTTTATATCTCACATGCTTATAAGCATTCCAGAATATATTTATTAATAATTATTTAGAAATTAAACATTCATCAGAAGACTGGGGAACTTGTTAAAAATCTTATGGAAAGTTACGACTCAGTCATTTAGAGACTGGGGACTTTTGTGTTTAGATATTCGGATGTGTAGCAAAGATTTCCCTCATCCTCAACTTCTTAAGTTAAGTCTTCTTCATAAGAAAAAAAAAAGTGAAATCTAAAATTAATTTGTCAGCAATGAAATTCCACGCCATTGAACAGACTTCTTCAAATTTTTTCCATAAATGCTATGAAGAACAAGGAAATGTTTTGTGAAGTTTCGAGATAATTAATGAAATATTTTTATTAATTAAAAACTATGTTTCGATACATTCTTTTTCTAACTATAAAAATAACATTTTGAAAAATATCTTCCAATACCTGCATTTTTTTAAAAAAAATATATTGAGACATTGATTTTTATTAAAAAGATAAGATACACTGTAGAAATTTTAAAATCTCTATAAGCATTTAGCCTAATTTTTATTATGTAGTTATTTTCTTATTTTAAAAAGGCAATTTTTATTCCGGTTTCGATTGTTTTAAGGAAAAGTTCGGCCGAATTTTAATGTTTCGTTGCACTCCAATAGAGAAAAGAAGGGGGGGGGGAGATGCATTCATTGAGAAATTAGCAAAAACTTTTTTAGCATTTCCGTTCCTACTTATTTAGATTTTTTTTCGAAAGGTTGATTGATTTCACTTTTCGATTGCAATTAATCGTGTGAAACAACTGTTTTTGCATTGTGTTTGTTTCCTTTTAAATCATTGTTTTCTCAATAGATACAAATTTAATTGAAATTTTTAATTTGAAACCAAAGAATTTTTTTTTGTTGGATTAACCTTTAATTTAATTATGTTTATAATTTTCTTCTATAATGGTCAGCAAATGATTCAAAAGTAACTTTAGCACTTTTTGATCATGTTTAAAATATAATTAAAAAAATAACCAAACTGAAATTAACATGTTCAAACATGAAATGAAAAAACTTAATACAAAACTCTTCATTAATATCAATATTATCTGTGAGAATGGAGAAATCTTAATGTATTCGAACGTTTTTTTTTTCTTAAGTTGTTAACATCGAACAGCTACATCTATAACTTATGTGTTGAGTCGCTTGCGATTGTTAAAAGCATATAATAAATATGAGTTATTTGAAAATTAAAAAAAAAAATTCTGTTTCATTTTTTTTTAATTAAATTGTTTGTAATACATCTAAAGTATAAGAAACACAAGAACAGATATTTTCATAAATAAGTTTAGTTGGACTAGTTTGTTCTTTTTAATGAATCCATAAACTTTGTTTAGTAAAGAAAATATGCAAGCAAAGTACGCCAGAGGTAGAACTTCAGAAAGATAACGTTACATTTTTAATAAAAAAAAAAAAAAAAACCTACCTCCTTGTATTTTAAAGACTCAATGAAATATAATTGTTTGAACCGAACGAGGAAGAGCTACTAAAAAAACTTCGAAACTAAAATGGCGAACGAATAAAAATTTTATAATAATCGAGCTTTGTTAAAGCTTATAAACATAACAAAAATACATTAAAAAATTAGCATTAAAAATCATAAAATATTTTCAATAACATTCTTCATACAAAGCTGATGCATTAAAGGCGGTATAATTTTTCTTGTTGTTTTGCCTTGGTATACATAATGCCATCTACAACAACATACAGCTTTATAATATCTTAACATTAAGACTAAATTAAGACTAAAAAAAGACAGGGCCGCTGTGGCCTAGTGGTGAGGTCTCGGCTTCGGAACCGGGGGGTTCCAGGTTCGAGTGCCGATTCCACCGAAGAACCGTCGTGTAAGGGGGTCTGTTGCACGTTAAATCCGTCCTGACCAAACTTCCTCCCGCTGGTGTGATGTGGTGTGGAGAGGGGGATGTCAGCTCAGGTGTCGTCTTCGTCATTTGACTGCGGTTCAAAATGACGAGGTCCGTCCCAAAATAGCCCTAGTGTTGCTTCAAACGGGACGTTAATATAATTAAACTAAACTAAATTCTGCATACTTCAGTACTAAAACACAAAAATAATGAGATTAATATATAACTATACTTGTGGATGCATCAGGTTTTCCATTTCTTTGTGATTAATAATTAAAAAAAATAATATTTTTGTTTCGACAGTAAATATTAAGATATGCCAGTTTGTAACAGAAATTTTAAATGCCCTAAATAATTTATTTAAATTACATTTCAAATGCAAAGTTTTACTGTAATTAATTTTATTACATACTGGAGTATTTTTGGCACAAAAATATAACTATTACCTTAGAAACAGGGAACGATAATCTGTAAAATAGTTAGGAATACTTCCTCAATGGAACTCATGTTTTATGAAACTGATTTTGCAATATTCAAAACGAATGTCTCATGCACGAACTTCCGCGGTTTTGTCTTTTTCCCCTTTGTCGTGTATATTTATTCATGTTCCCTAACCATTCTATCTAAAACGAAACCTCAAAGACGCGACGCGATACGACCTCCAACTTCATTTGCATTTGGCTTTCGATCCAGGTAAGCGCCAAAAAGTGCTATTCAAAACTGGCAACCCTGTGATTCTGAAAGCACTTCATTCGCGAGCGCCAGAAAAATCAAGAGTAAGGTAAGAAGTGTCCGTACGGGAGTGTGCTCCACCTACAGGAAAATTTTTCGGTTTACTTTTCGAACCACTGGTGGGAGGAGTGTTTTCTAAGGGGGCCCGTTCTTCAAAATTCGTGGGAGTGAAACATGTGAGCAGATTTCTTTGAGAAGTGAGAACTTTCAGGACTTGATGAAGCTTTTCTCTTCTACGGCAGCTATCATGTTCGGACAAATACTTTTCTAAGCCTAATTGCATGAAATCCTCAGGTGTGTTGTTGTGGTTTTGAGGGGCCCCGCCTTTTGTTTGTGGTGTAGTGCGCTCATATCAAAATGCCTCGTAAAAACGCACCGTACTTATGGGCGTTTTTGTTGGTAATTGTGAACCTTCAGAAGGCCGTTTTCTGCAGAACTACGGAATTTGGTGGTTATGTTTCGGGCCGAGTTGTTTTGGATCCTTTGGATTCACCGTTTGAAGTCCGAAAAGATGTAATTATTGAAGGTGGTGCGAGCTTGATAATTAGACCTGGAGTGGAGTTACGATTTGCTCCTGGAATTGGAATATCAGTGATGAAAGATGGAATTTTGGAGGCGAAAGTAAGTTTTCTTTTTTTCAATGCTTTATTGTATTTTAAAAGATATATTGGAGTTGAATTTATTTAATTACTTCGCATTTTGTTATTTTTTTTATTAAAAAGAGAAATAAAATTATTATTTCTATTTTGAATATAGTTATATTAATTTGTCATTACATGTGTCTGATATATATAGGTATATATAATTTTATTTCTCTTTATTTTTGGTCAGATGGTGGTTTTTATTTTTTGACTATAAGGGCTTTTTTTTTTAAATTTGTCTCTGATAAACGGTTCAGAAGTTTGTATTTTTTGAAAAAAAAAATTGTCCGGTTAATTTTAATATATTCGTTTCAGGAACTGTTTTTTTCAAAGTAAATCCAATCGGTAGAGATTAAAATTATCTCCTGTTTTTAGGATTTTTTAAAGTCACATTTTAGTGCATGTTTAATGGTGCGTCTTTTTTATAAATTTAAAAGTAATGTCTGAATTTAAGCAATTTAGTTTATAAATTAATTAAATTATGAAATCCCTTTCCATGTTAAAATTTTAGACTGGCTTTTAAAGTAATTTTAAAAATATAAGAATACCTAATTTTTTTTTAAAATTTTTGTTTAACCGGTTTTTGACTTTACTATCATTTAATTTAAATTTTGAAATTTTAAGAGAACTTTGAATTTTTCATATTTTAATAAAAATTTATACTTTTTAATAAGGTCATAGAATTTTTCATATTCATAAAAATCTAGTTTCATTTACTTAACCATAAATAATTTAAAATATTTTCCTCTCTGTTCAAAAAAAGGGAGATAGATAGAGAGAAAATAATATTTTGGACTCCAGATCTCCTTTTTAAACATTGTTTTTAACGCAAAAGATGCTTTCCTGATTTTTTTTTAACATTTAAAAAAATTGCGCAATGTTACATAAAAATATAATATCATAAAAGATATATGAAAAAATATTCAAATTTCAAAAATTAATTTCACAAGTTCTTTCCAGAAAGAAAATAAGTATTTTTTGCTTATTTTAATATATGTTATAATCTCTTTAAATTAATTGTTTTTCTTTCTTAATAGTTAAGATTTCTATTCGAAAACAAAAATGATCAACTAAACATAAGTCGTGATGATTAAAATTCTTCTACATTTCCAGAGTCAGATATTTGTTATTAAATATTATGAATTTAAATGATTAATTTTAGAAAGTTCTTATTGTAAATATTGGGACAAAAAGACGCTCGTGTACTCAAAAGGCACACTGCAATGCACGTGTTCCGCAGAAGAGAACTCTATAATTCATTTAGCTCATACACAAAAATCGTATTTTGTGCTGTAAACTGAAAAAAGAATAATTTAAAAATAACAATAATCTTCATTTAAATCAAATAATCTTAGATGTTTTAATATGTTTATTAAAACGTTATTTTTTCTTCAAAATCGTTTCATTTTTAGGAAGTTTTTTCTCCTTTCATGCTTATCTAATGATTGTTATTTATGAAGTGTGTTTTTTTAAAAAAAGAATGACAATTTTAATATTTAAGCTCAAAGTTTAATTTTTAAAATAATTTAATATAATAAATTTTATATGTAAATTCGTAGATAAAGGAGGGTTTATAAGATTTTCTTAAGTGCATTGACATAGTAAATTATAATCCCTCTTTTATTTTTATGATAAAATTGTTTTAACGTTCGACCCCTTCACTTTCTGTGGAAAGAAACTTCATTACTTTTTTTTTGTGGATGGTTTTACAATAACTATTGAATATATTTAAAAGAAATTTTGAAACCATATTTTCACATATTTGTTGCCTCTATGTTATCGGCTAAGTCTGAAATCCTGCAATTTTTAGACGAAATAAGAAACAATTAATGCTTCACAAGCTTCCTTAATTTCAAATGACAAAGAGCCAAAGCATAGTATACTACGGATAAAGGCATAAACTTTATTTTGTATAATTTTAACTTTCCTTTAGGAATTTAAATAAAAAAATTTTAATGACACTCTTTTATTATTTTTTTCTGAATAACATTTGTATTTCTACAAAATGCACATCCTTTAAATAAAAGTCTAAACATGACCTCCTTTTTATACTATGTCTAAATAGTATTTGTCATTCTATAAAATGCCTAGGTATTATATGTAATCCCTAGAGAAAACATATAACTTAATTAAATAAATTTCAAATTTCACATTTTGCTCAAAAATATTAATAAATTCTATAGAATTCTAACTTTTCATACATTGCTGATAAAATATATATTTGTTTAAAAGTTTAAAATTTAATTTTTTTACCTCAGATTTTGCTCAAAATTTTGATAACGCTGGTTGCTTTTGGATATATTCTTGCAGGTTATTTAATATTTTTTTAAAAAAATATTACATTTAAATATCTAAAATAATTATTTCTAATGATGATATGTATTTTAATCAAGGATTTCTTTTGCTGAATTATTTTTTAAAAGATAATTTTGCAAATTCTATAAATAATATCAATGATAATATTAAAAGTTAAAACTTTACAATTTTTGCCGCTTTAATTATATTACGTCCGCGAATTGTACCTTGTTAGGAAATAATGGAATCTTCTAAATGGATTTACTTATATGGATAATAACTGCCAATGAGATAGTTAAAAAGACTGCAGGAATGCACTAATGAAGAGATGGCGAAATGAGGTAGAAGTTCACAAAAACTAGACGAGAAAGAAATGAGCCTTCTTTGACTACCGAATGCTATTGGAAAGAGTGTACTTGACCCACAAGTTTATGTCATAATGCAGACGCACACATGTGGCGGCTAAACTCAAATTAATATCTACTATTTTAAAAGGCGGCATTCTAGTATGCGGTTAAATGTTTTGACGCCATCGTTTATTTTCACTAAATTACATCGAGAGTTTGAAAAGTTCGTTGAAAAGAAATGCACACAGTTTCAGTATTAAATTGTCTATGAAAAAGCAAGAAAAATTAAAGAAAATTAACTTGAAAAATACTTGAAAATTATTATTCATTTTGTATTCAATTCTAAATTTTAACATTCGTCTTTCTAAGTTTTTTTTTTTTAATTTATGAATTGACCAAATAAAATATTGAATATTTTGAGTAAGCCTTTTATTTCACTAAACTATTCTGAAACACATATTGAAATTTGATTAGAAATAAATGTTCCGCTGTAATTTCCTATTCTAAAAGATTATTGTCTACGTCAGCAGCTGGCATAATACCTGATTTTTGTGTGAATTTTTATAATAACAAGAAGTAAATATTGTACTCTCTCATTGAGGCAAAGTAAAATAACTTTTTAATAACCGAGCAATGCTATTAAAAGCAAAGTGAAATTATGTTTTGCAGACTTGTTCGAAAAACTGTTCTTTCTTTGTTAAGTTTGTTACTTAAAAATTTACTACTAGCAGATTAATATAACATAAAGTATCAGGATGTATGGTTTTTTAAAAAATATCAATTAAGGCAAGTTATATACTGTCTTTAATTGCTTATAATTGGCTTTATAAATGAAGCGACCCTGTTTAAAAATGTAATGCCGTATATAGAATATATTATCACCAGATTTGCCAAAATTTTAATACTAGAATTTAGAGATAACATAGAGATTAATGGGGTTAAAATATTAGCGTATTTTTAGATATTAGAGAAGTAGAGTAGATTTATTAACATATTAAAAGAAAAGAGAATCTGATTTTTGCTTCTTTTATGTAAACATACTTAATAAATTATTTTTGTGTAGCAAATCATTTTAAAATTGAATCGATTAGAAGCAGAACATTATTAGCTTTCAATTCGATAATCAAATTTTAAATATGGACAAATGGTATTCTTCTACATTTATTTAAATTTAAGACATATCTGGAATCAATAAAAGAAAGCTGGTGTAGCTATGCTCTTAAATTCAATATTTTGATCTACGTTTACGGAATGAATTCATAAAAAATTAACTTGTTCTGTCTCATTTATTGAATTGTTCTTTTTTTATTTATTTTCTTTACTTTTCGGTACGTTCCTATTGCTAGTCATTTAATAGAAATGTTCCTTCAGTAGGCATACATTTGTATGTACTGTCAGAGAGAGTAACGTAATGTGTCAACTTATAAGACTTATTGATTATCTTATTAATAGCTACATATCTTTGAACTGCACTAGGCATATCTGAGTCTATTTCAAACCTGTTAATTCTAAAATAATGTCTTTCTTAATGTTAATCGAATTATTTCCTTGGCTTTTTAGCCATTTTTTTTACGTATTTACTTTCATTATCAGAGCCATTTCTTTCCTGTCCTTTCTTTATCACTCTCTTTTTTGTATACCAATGTCATTCAAAATTGAGATTATTTCTTCTGAAATGGCTGGCGGGAAACTCATAATAAAGAATTGAATCGTATTGCTTTGTCAGAAGTTTCTCCTGAATGTCGGAAATTCTGTAATTCTCACTTGAAACTCTGATTAATAGGGATGTCGTAGAGTGTGGTTGTAATGTATCCAAATGGTTATAATATTCCATAATAATAAATGATATAATAATATTCCCTGAAAGTCTCTTGTAAGAAGAATAGACTTTTTTTTATCTATCTAGATAGATGCCCTGCTTTATCTGGAGTGGTCTTTCTGAAACTTTCTCGCATTATCTAATAATCATATTTATGCATTATTACCTGCATACCATTGGCGAACAATAATCATGAAAAAGCCTATTAGCTTGCAATCTTCACTGGATTTCTTTTTTTGGCGATAGATCGTCGGATGTCATTAATACACAAGTGCCTGAAAACCAAATGTATATTTTGTACATATTTTGAGACTGATCGAAACCAATAGTTGATACAGAATTAAAATTGTAATCACAAAATCATATACCAAATTTCATATATTTAAGTCGATGCATTTTTGAGTTATCGTGATGGGTTTTGAGTTATATGCATGCGAAAGTACAAACTTGACAAACAATCAGCCTCATGATGGATTTGTTATCAAATGTAATGCATATCTATATTTTAGATGTTAAATCGGTATTCCAAATTTTGTGCATCTAGCTCTGTTTGATTTATAGTTATTTTATTAACTTAGAATCGAACATTCGGCTGGCAAATTTCCAATGAGTGGATTTCGCTCAAAATTTGGTAGAAATATGCAAATTTGGTGTTAAAATCCATAATCTAAAATTTCATCTGTCCAGCTCAAAGCGGTTTTGTGTAACCGGATTCACAAGACAGACATAATTCCAAAATTATGCTTTTTGGACTCAAAGAACTCTGAAACATAGAGAATCTTCAAAATATTGAGTTCGAATTGTTGATTGCAATATCTTAACTTTGTATACATCGTGTAAGATGAAGCAGACATTAGTGTAATAGAAAATCGAACAGAATTCTCAATTGGATTCTTCATTAAATTGCATCTTATGTATAATAGTTGATAGGAAATTGTTTTATTGAATAGGAGAGCACCAGAAACAAACACACTAAAAAAACCGAGTTTTAAATTAAAAATAATAATTTAAAAAAATATTACAACTTCTGCCTATCTAATTTTTGAGCAGTATTTTAACCTTCATATCTAAGATCCTCTTCATCTGGATTTTAGTTCACCTTTTTTTACAAGATTCGAGGGAAAAATTCTTTTTAGAGCGCCACCAACAAAAACTTATATTATTTCCATTAGCCTTTTTTTATTTATAATTAAAAATAAAATGTATTTATAATAACCAAAAAATTATAAAAATATTTATAATAGTTGCGATATAAGGCTTTATTTTTAAAGGTGACTGTTTATATAGAGCGCTGGAATTTCGTAAAAACCGAATTACATTTTAGATTACTTGAGTGCTTAAAAGACAGAATTTAAGGAGGACATAATAGACACTATTGTTTGATTTTATTGATATCTAGTTAGTTTCCCAACAAAAATGGCACTTCCTGAATTTTGTAAAGTTTTACTCCTTTTTATAAGAGGGTATTGAGATTATATTTCTTTTTTTTGTTGATATAATTATTGTTATTGGACTTGATTTCATTGGAATTTATGCAAATGTCGAAAAGATGTGTTTTAAAAAGTCCGTATTATTTTTTGATAGTTCACTACTTTTGAATAAAATTTCTTTTTACTCAATCACGAATGGCACACGTTGGGGATTAGAGCAGTGGATGAAGCGCATGGATCAAACAATAAGTTGTTTCTTTTGTAGTCGAAATGAACTAGGAGATAGAACTATTAGTGCATTGTTTGCCAGTTGCTTTATGGCACGAAATGTAAACCGATGTGTAGAAAAAAAAATCTGAAACAAATAAAAATAATCGTTTATTAAGGAAATCTCAGATGACAAGATTGATCTTAGAATCAAAGCTCAATGTTTACATTACAAGTCTCTGCACTTATTTATGAATATTGCATTGAATCAAGGTACAATATTAAGGTTGAAATATTCTGTCTGCCAACTTGTAGTGCATGCAAAATCAATGGAAATAATTGGCAGTATTCCCTGGCACTTACCACAATTCCAAATTTAAACAAAACGAAAGGACAAGTGGAAGCATAAAGGCGAATCGCATTTATACATTTTATTATAGACTGCTGTAATCGACAGAATGACATCAAAAAATGATTAGTGAAAAAAGGAAATGTAATCTGCTCGTTATTTAATATGCTTTCAGGACTACTAAGGATTCGTATATTAATCGATATTTCTTATGTCTGTACTTCCATGAATGTATAAACTTGTTCATATAGAATTGTCTCAACAAATACTATTTAATATTAGAAAATATATTAGAAATTAGAAAAATGAACTTAGATTAAAGTCTTCAAAAGGATATATTTATACATTAAATAATAACTACTAATTCGTGTAATAAACATTAGAAAAGTGAAGTTAGATTAAAGATTTCAAAAGATAATATTTATACATTAGATAATAACAATTAATTAGTGTTGAATAAATTCTGAATATGTGTACCGAACGGATTTTTCATCTTATTTATACAATTTTGGAAATGGACATTTGTTGTAATTATATAACTCAACAATAGCAAAAATCATTTTAAGTGGTTTCTCTGTGAGGATACTTCATCTCTCAAAATGCATATATTACAGGGGTAGTAATTTTTTTAAAACTGCGCCGCTATTCATTTTGTTTAATGTATCTTGTTTGCTTATTTCTTGTTCTGTTGTCAGTATGTATGTTTCCATTTGTTACTATTAAGCACTTACATAAAAATATAGCAAATGCATTTCTTAATTCTTCTTAGCATCTGTCTCTGAAACATCATGAAATTAAAAGAAACAAATTAAATGAAATTATATATATATATAATAAATTCATTACTAAATAATAGAACTACTAGATATGATAGACACTAGATATGATAAAATGAAACTATTACAAATCAGTTGCGATTAGTTAATCCAGACAAATAGTATTGTTATATCATATTTAATTCTGGCAACACAAAAGAAGTTTAGAATTCTTTGAAGAACTTAGTGTACGTTTCGTTCATTTCTGTTTTTCTTCATTTGTTGCATGTTAATTAAGGTAACCAACTGCATTGTGATTTTTTTTAATGTCTCATCTGTCTGGGTAAGATTAATGATATTAAATGCAGTTCCTCAAGTTTCATGATATCATTTATTTCCATTTCAATCCATATTGAAAGAATCAGTCTCAGAAGGGAAATAGTCTATAATTCCAACTGTGCTTCTGATTTCAAGTGCTGTGGAATTTGTATCTTCACTTTTTTTCTTCCACAGTGTTGTTGATGAGACTGATTTAAAATTGGCATCCAGTCAATGACCGTCATTTGCATGAATGAGTCAACCAGACAGTCGAGTCTCAATCCGTGGGTTTTAATTTTCCAAATGCATATGCTAATGAGAAATTATTTTCAAAGAGTCATTAAAAGCACGAGAGTTCTTCATTAAATTTGCAGGTTCCCATTTTGTTTGTTAAAAAGAAAAGTGTTGAAATATGAAATTTTGTTTTGAAAATTTTATGATGTTTTTGGTATTTCTTACTTTAAAAGGGGAGCATTATTAATTCAAATTACATTTTAGTGTCTATGTAAAAGTATCAGAAAATCCTTCATGGAATATATTGCTTTTTTCTAAATTATATAGAGTAGTATTTCATAATGTTGCTATGGTACGATTGTATGAAGAATCAATATATGACCATAATTGGAAAAAAGTATTTATTTATTCATTGTAGTTTGTTCCAAAAATTTCTTTAAGTAAAGAAATAGACTCGTTATTTGTTGCTAAACTTTAAAACTTAAAAGAAGTGCAGATTTCTGATTTATATTGTAATATGATAGATAAAAGATGAGAAAAATACCAAGATTATAAGAATGGATCCTTTTGAGTCAAAATTATCTCCATCAAGCAGAATAATTATTGTGTTGCCTAAAAGAAATTCAGGTAATTAATAATAATTACTATAATAATAAAGGTAATTACTTTCATAATAAATTTTTCCTTTCGATGTTTTATTTTATATTTAAAGATACAATTAATTTCAGATAGGAATGTAGAATTAGAAGTTAGATAAAGCACCGTTTATACTTCTTAACGTAAAATAAATGAAAAGAAACTAACGTAACATAAATAAGAAGATATATAATCCAAGTTTTAATAAACAATTTCGAGTGTTACAAATTTAATGCTGTTATTTAAAAACGTTTAAATAATAATTAAAAAAAATTTTAAAGACATTTCTAGTATATTACTATATAGTATTAAAAATAATAATTAAATTTTAAAATTAAAAATGTATCATACAAAATGGGAAAAATCGCACCGTTATTGCATAGCTTATAAATCATACACTTATAATTTAGATTTATTCGCGAGCAGATAGTCGTTCAATTAAAAAGTCTTTAATCGTTATCTGACATACTATTAGTCTATGAGTATTAAATAAAAAAAATGAATTGAGTTCGCTGAATATTTTTTTTTCAAGTTGTTATTGAATGTTTTTTCACTAGTGTTTTCACAAGCAAAAATATTTCAATGGAATTCACTGTGTCTTCAAAGAAAGGAGGAACTTCTTCAAAATCTTCATAATCGCTTAAATGAGCATCAAATAATTTTTCTTCTATTAATTCATTTGTTGTGAATGATTTTGCATTTTTTACAATAAATTTTACACTGAGGAATAAAAAACGTTGACATATTCGTAGAACAGTTGAAACTTTACAGAATAGGCAGATCATCCATTTTTAAGTATTAAAAGAGACTGTAGATGATGTTTACTAGGCAATATAAAACTTTACATAAAAATGTTTAGGGAAGGGGAACCAATTTAAGTTCGATCGATGCTAATCAGATGCGCCATGCAAACTTAATTTCTAAATTCGTTGTAAAACTTGCAGGATAAATAAAATGTGACACTTCAGTGTAAAAAAAAAAGAAAAAAGAGCTAAATTTAGGTTGCATTTACACTTAATACCGCCTGCATTGCAGCTAAAAAAAAATCTTGTGACCTGTAGCAATGTAGAGCAAAAAGAAGATGTCCAACATTATTTCATTAAAAGGAAATATTTCCTTTATTATCTCTCATATTTATCCCATTACTAGAATTCTTTTTTTATCTGATGTCAGTAGATGGTTGTGTTTTAATTTCCAATAAACCATTTATTACAGATAATGAATGGAAGTAATAAATAAGGTTTACTGCGTTTTAGATGAACTTATGTATATGTAAATATTTATTAATGAAATTCACATTTATTTTAAATTCTAGATGAATTAAAAAATATTTATGACTGATAAGTATATTTGTTAATACAGATATAATTATCTAAAACTCGCAATATATTAATATTTATTCTAAACTCCATGGTAAATTCGGCGTTGATCAGAATGAAATTATTTAATAAATATTAACACTCAACGGCATGCTAACGAGACGCAACTTTATGCATGTTATAAAAATATTTGTAACATTTTAAATGCAAAAACATCTTTTTACATAAAATATCATTACCCTAAATCTTCTTACCTTCTGCAATTTATTTGGAACTAAAATGAGAATATTGGTTTTAAAATCTTAAAAAGGTTAATTTTTCCTCTTTAAACAAATTGTAATGAATGATACGAAATGTTATTGAACATGACGAATGGAGTTCGAAGCAAAGAATAAATCAAATGGTTTAAAATATCTATTAAATTTTCATTGAATACGGATGGCAACACAAAAACTAAAACAATATTTTTTATTCATGAAATAAAGTTTCCAGTTAGTGCAAAATTAAATATTTAATTTATTATCCAGAACAACAATTACATTAAAATCTTTCATACTATTCAATATTTGAGAATAAAACTTAAAGGTACTTATAATAATAGGCAATATTTATAACAAAATGTTAAGTCATTATATATCAAATCAATGTATATAGTATATACACATGATATTTTTATTGTAAAAAATAAATTTATGTAGACTTTACATAGATGGATGGCAGGAAATCTTTCTATTGTTTGTAATTTTATTTTAATTTGAATGAAATAAACATTTGCATCAAACATTTTATATCTTACAATTGAGAATATTGCAAACGATTTTTAGCAACACAAAAAACCTTATTTCTTTTCCATAATTTTTTAATTATTTTCAAATAATGATATGAAATTTAGCGCAACATTGTGAATGGCAATTTAAATATGTTCTTATGATTTGGAATATGATGGCAGTAATTTTCAACAATGAATTCCAATCTACTTCCATCTTTTAAAAATAAGTAATAAAGTTTTAACTCAACTTTTAAATAACAGAAAACTATCAAAATTTTAAAAAAAATGATAATTAAGGAATTAAAATGAATTTTGTATAAATATGTCTAAGCCTTCATTAAAACCTTTATTATAATTCATAATATTTGTGAACAAAATTTGGAGAAAATCTATTGAATAGTTTGGATTTCTATTAGCCACAAAAATAATATTTCAGTTTTATTTATGTAGATAAAATATTTTCAATTGTTTTTACATATATACATTATTGTCTAGGCAATATGCATACATTATAAAAGACATATACAGCAATTCATATAGTTTTCGTCAAATGCAATTTTATTTTAGTAATTCATGTAATTCAAATAGTTCTCTATACCAGAATTGAAGAAGGACTGTTTCTCACAGTTATGCAACAAACTCAGTTTAAGATAACAAAGCCAAGATAAACGTTCCTCGTTTTTTACTTTGAATTTCTGATAAAGGTGAAGTACCTAGGTTTTTATCTCAAGAGGAATTCGTGGTCATAGTAACTATATCAGCAGAAGATACGTTTTTATTTACTTAATTGAGTGTCAAAGCTGTAACAGGAAAGAAAATGTCATGAATTTCAACATTTTGAAAATATTTTCTTAACGGTTTTAAGTACATGAAACAATTATATGAACTGACTTTCGCTTTAACATCCGTTCAGTTTACAGAGAAAAATAAAAACAATTTATCTCAATACTATAAAACACGAAAATTTTTTTTGAAACTGAATATAAATATGGAACATGTAATTTAGAAAATGCCAGACAAATATACAACTACGCCACTACTGATCATTATGGTTGAAACTTTTTTAACAACTTTTTGATCCACCTATTAATGTGTTTTAGTGTTAACTTTTTTCCCTGACGTGTTAAATTTCAAAACACAAATTTAGTGGTTTTCGTGTTTCCATCTTATAATAATCCTTATTATTTATCAAGGCGTTGTTTTCAAAAGTTTTGTAACAATTGTTTGTGGTTTACGAAGTGGCATATTACCTTGTTATTTTGTAAAAGACGTTGAATATTCTTTGATTATTCTTTTGTATATCTGATGAGTTTAAAGATGCACATCTTTGTCAAACTTTAAAAGCTACTTTTGAAGTTTTATGTTTCCCTCTAACATAAAAATCTAGATTGAGGAAAAATTCTTGTTTGTAACTGAAATGCAATTTTTTCCTTTTCGCTGACGAAGAATTTGTGGTTTTGTGGCCAGCATTAAAAACTGAGAAATATTTCTTGGACGCAAGAAATATCATTTCGAGGAACCTAGAAACCAATATATTTAAAGGTTTTGTTAATTATTACATTGATAAAATTGATTTTGTATAAATTAACTTTCTCGCATCTTTTAATTTCCTACACCTTTTATTGTGCTATATTTATATACCTATAATTTTGATGTGCGGTTATTGGAAGTACGACTGAGAGTATTACAAATTGCCATGAATTCTAGTTCATCTGGTCTTTATTTTTAAAATAATAAATGAATTATTATGATTTCCTTATCAATATCCTTCAAGAGAACATTTCAAATCGGTACATTTGGAATTCTGTTTCAAACTAATCATTAGTCTAATGTCCTCTGGTTATTGGTGTTGAAGTTTAAGAGAATTGGTAATTTTGTCATTAAACTAAAGTTAAAAATATGGAGTTTGATTCCCATAATAATTTAAAATACGAAATTACTCAAAAAAGTCAAGTGCTTTCTCAAAACCAGTGCATGTGATCCTTGCAAAATTTTCTCTCATACTCTCTAACAAATTTGTCATACCGGAGAACCATGCATGACAATTGTTACTAAATATTAAATTTAGGCGTGGATTTAGTATTTTTCTGAATCTATCGTATCATCCTTGGCAGGTGATTTTGCAATTAATTTCTGGCATTGTATAGTTAAAAGTATCCAAAAATCGAATTTTGCTTTTTTCCCTCAATCGATTGAAACAAAGATCTGACACAAAACTGCTTTTGTAGTCACAAAATCCCATACATATTTTGACATATTTAAGTCACTGCGGTTTTGAATTATCGCGTTAACATATTTCTGAAAGTAGAGATCGACAGACAGTGACCCTTTTGTTGGTTTCGTCTCAGATTTTGACAGGTGTCTACACTATAGATATTAAACCTGTGTACAGAATCTTATGTAGTTATCGTGCTCACTTATATTCGACAGACTTAATGTTAACTTACATTCGACAGACTTAATGGTAACTTATATTCGACAGACTTAATGTGAACTTATATTCGACAGACTTAATGTGAACTTATATTCGACAGACTTAATGTGAACTTATATTCGACAGACTTAATGGTAACTTATATCCGACAGACTTAATGTGAACTTATATTCGACAGACTTAATGTGAACTTATATTCGACAGACTTAATGTTAACTTATATTCGACAGACTTAATGTGAACTTATATTTGATAGACTTAATGTGAACTTATATTCGACAGACTTAATGGTAACTTATATCCGACAGACTTAATGTGAACTTATATTCGACAGACTTAATGTGAACTTATATTCGACAGACTTAATGTGAACTTATATTCGACAGACTTAATGGTAACTTATATCCGACAGACTTAATGTGAACTTATATTCGACAGACTTAATGTGAACTTATATTCGACAGACTTAATGTTAACTTATATTCGACAGACTTAATGTGAACTTATATTTGATAGACTTAATGTTAACTCATATTCGACAGACTTAATGTTCACTTATATTCGATAGACTTAATGTTCACTTATATTCGATAGACAATGTTAACTTATATTTGACAGACTTAATAACAGATAAACAGATCTTTCTCAAAATTTGATAGAAATCTACAAATTCGGTGGAAAGACCGTATATCAAATTTCAACCGTCTAGTTCAAAGCATTTTCGAATTATCCTTGTCACAGAAGGACATTCTTCAAAAATTTGTTTTCCAAACCCAGGGAGGTCTAAAACGTGGAGATTCATCAAAGTCTCGACTTTGAATTTTTTGACGATTACTATACTTTATCTATACTACGTACACAAGAAAGTAGAAAGTTTCTATATAATGCATATGGAACTTAAAATTTGAAAGTGAGCCCGAATTGTAATTGAACGCGCCCTCATGGGTATTTCCAATAAAAAACTAAAAATCTAACAGACATTTTTTAATAAATTCTTCTTATTAATATTTCGAACGTTAGAATTCGTTTTTGATATCGAATTGCATTAAATGTTTTACAACACTCATCAAACAACGTCTTAGTTCCTGTCATAAAAGCTTTTTATTCTTCCTTCGAGTTCGTAGCATGGATGTTCTACAACGGACAGGCTGTGTGTGACCGTTGAGAATTCTTGATCTTCAAGGCCACTCTCAGAAGGTCGTTAGCTCAGGTAAGAAAGTCTGCCTGGAGCGTTCTATTTGTGTAGAAAAGAAATAAAAGCGATTTTACCTTCTGGTTGTTTTCATTCAATCAGGTGCTGGAAGAAAATACGTTGGAAAGGAATGATTTCTGTTACGATTATTCATTCTGTAATAAAATTTATAAGGCTTTGAATTTTATTTCAGTTCTTTAATACACTTTTGTAGTTGGGATTATTATTATTATTTTTCATTTATTCGTTTTTTCTGCGAACACATGGAAGAATCAAATTAGAATATGAAATTACTTTGTATTTTCCAATTCTTTTTTTTTCTATTGTTTTTTGTTCTATCAGCTATGAACATTTTTCATTAGCCTTCTAATTTTATGTATTTAATTCGTTGTTCTACGTTTTATGATCAGACTTAGTGTTTTTATGGATCTTTATTTGGAATCATGCTATTAATTTCACCTCTATCCGGAAGAGTTTGTAATTTTAGATATTAAAAGTTTTATTACTTGTTTTCCGATGTCATTTCTTCGCTTGGTGCAACATGTCAAAATTTTTCTTTGTTGCCATTACAACACATCATCTACTAATTATTTTTTGTAAGATTGCACAGCTGTACTAGTACTGTTCGCATTTCAGTCACTGGAAATTAAATCACAATTCTACTGCTGTCAACCACTTTTTCATGTCAGTCATACGATAATAGTAATTTTTCCTCTTGCAAGATGTGCAGTATATTCCAAAAATAAATAGATCATTAAATTCTTGCACTTCAAACTTTTCAGGTAAGCATGAATTCAATCCACCTTTAAGCCTACTAATTAATTATAAAGGAGAAAAAGTGTATGTGTGTGTGCGTCGCTACTGTGCAGGCTAAACTATTTGATCCAGAATTTCTAAATTTGGCCAAAAGAAACTTTGGAACGTAGAAATATATGCCTAGAGATTTAGAAATTTTTATTGATTAAATATTTATTAATGTGATGTTTTTTTTTTTCAAAAATTTTGATCTAATTTTTCTTTCTTTTTTTGGAAAATATGTTGACGTTTTTTCAAATATTGCGAAAAGAATTCAGATTTTCAAAAATATTATAGAAAAAAATTATTTTTACACCATTTTAAAAGTTAAAAGATTGTTTTTAGCGAAAAAATTGAAGTTATTGTATTTTTCTTAATTTTAATGATTAACAGAAATTTAGCATGATTTCAATCAATGCTTTATTGCTATTATGAAATGAAAAAGCTGTTTTAATTGTTACATTAAATATTTAAATGTGTAATTTTCTTTCGATGCTGAAGTCAAAAGAAAGAAATATTTTATTTATTATCTGAGTAATTTGCATACGGAATAAAAACAAGAATTTTTGTACCATAAAAGCTCAATTAGAAGCAGATTACCCAGCTTTTTAAGTTTTTAATGGAATATTATGTCATGGGACTCGACTCCATTAGGAATATTCAAGCATACGATAAACAGAGCTGGTGCATGACTATTAAATATATGCGTCTTTAATGCCTATAATAATATAAAGCAGAAAATGATAAATATATCAGAAATGGAAGCTTTCCTTTAATTTTGTTCGAATCGACAGCCATCATTATCTGTGACTCATTTATCATCATTGTCTGATAGCAAAATGAATCATTAAAAGAAACAATTTGACTCATTAATTCATTATGGAAGTATTAAAAGAATTCGAATTTCTGTGCTGTTTAGCATTTAAAACTCTTCAGATATATTATTCTAAAGGATGTAGAACGGGTGAAGAAAGTTCCAATTTTCTTGTATATTAACATTCAGATTACTTAGACTATAGGCAGATTTGACTTGCTGTGATGACACATAAGCTTACTGAAAATTCTCATTCTTTTTAAAATGCGACCCTTCGGCATGTAGCAAAAAAGACAATGCGACCTGTTTATAATATTCTTCATTAAGTTTTACCCTTTTATAGATACTTTCATTGGTATATTTTCATTATTTCATTATTGTACCATAAAGGTTCAAAATTCTTATTTTGAAAATTTCTGGTAATTTTTCCAGTAGTACTTGCTGTCATGTCGGTTATTGAGTTCAAATACTGGGAATTAATATTCTTCTTTCTTCTAATGTTGTGATTTTTTGTTTAGTAATACTGCTGTTAAATGTTGAACTTTTCTTTAGCTATGAATCCAAAATGCCTGTCTTCATTTATGATAACTTGCATAGTTCTAGAACTCATATTCTCTTCTGCAGCCATTTTATTTGCCGAACTTTGTGAATTTCTTTGTCTTCCACGAATTCTTTTCATGTTTTCTTTGTACGAAATGAGCATGGATGACCAGATCAATGTTCGCAACTAATATCATTTACTCACCGATTTACCGTTCCGTAGATTAATGTCTTAATAAAACCAATGCATTTTAACTTCTTAAAGTATTTACTAGTAGAAAATCTGTGATCAAAGAGTTCTTTAATCATCATTATTTTGGCTTCCATTTTTTAAAAATAATTTTTTAGGTTTGCTTGATATAAAAAAATCGTTTGCAGTATCAGAATGTTGCCAATCGTAAAAATAGAGAGATAAATTATTTTACCAAGCGATTATAATTAATTCTTATTTTCTAGACTGTTGCAATATTTAGCATGTAGAAAACTGCTCTTTATTTTAAATTTTTTATTTTTATCAGTACTATACATTTATTATTCATTCTACACATAATTACTATTCATACTACAGACTAGTAAATTTTCGCCTTCACTTTTCCGTATAAGCTTACGTGTTACTAATTCTCTCTTGTTTAAAAATCCCATTTTGATCTTTTGTGGGATTCTTTTAACTGTTTGGCATCTGAATTCAATCAACCGGTTCGCGAATTATAACTAAGAATCGTTCTGAAACGAATTTGAACTTCGCATCTTTTTTTAAATATAAATTCTTTTCTATAAATAGAGCGGGAAAGAAAATGGTATGTGTTCTCACGGATAAGATTCACATGAGAAAGCCGTGCACTGCTTCGAAGCATGTTCAAAAATGGCGGTTAACAAGTTTTATGCTGATTGTTGCTCCTGTAAAAAATGACTAATAACCACGCTGGATTAAACAGCTCGTTTTGCTTCAACAACTGCTTCATATTCTTTAGCGTTTTTTCTTAATGCCTTAGAATTTGCCAGAAGAAAATTTTTTTTCATTGCTATGTTTTTATTGAGATTTACTGAAAGGATTAGGCTGTACTACTTGGTCTTGTCAATAACATCGTAAAAAATAGTTATCTGTCTTTTCCTGATTATTTTTAAGAAATTAGGGATAAAAAAATTAACGGAAATTTAAATGAACTTAGTGGAAAAAAATGAAAGTGTAACGCTAGCGAACGAAATGTAGTGACACAAAAATACCTAACAATTTATTTAAATGTTATTGTATTTGCTGACAATTACTGAGAGAGAAAGCATATGTTATGAATTAGTATACGAATTTGTTTCTGTAATTAAACTTAAGTAATCTAAGGAAAAGTTTTGTGTTCCTTATTTACAACTTTGGTTTGGTTTTACATTTTTTATAGGTAAGTACTGTAATTGTGAAACTGAAAAAGTATTTGTAAGATTTCTCTTCAAATTTAGTAAATGATTGAAGTGCAAGATTTTTTTATTTCTTTCATTCTAACAATTCAGTAATTGAATAAGTTGAGGAAATTGGCCTTGAGAATGGATGTAATAATTTTTAATTTAGGACATTTTTTTAATGTTAAAGAGTGAATTCAAAAGTAAGGAGACACTTATTTTCTCTCTTAAATTTAAGAAAGGTAATCCTAATTAATGTTGAATGATTCATCATAATTTTTTTTTCTGAAAGTGATTTCGAAAAATGTGAAATATCATTGGCTGGTTGAGTAGGAAAATAGAAACCTAATATATTTGTTTCGAATGTTGACGCAACGCCCGCATGTACCATGCAAAATTATAAATACATCCCAATATCGTTTTGTTTTTTGCATTTTAATATATAATCTAATGATTTGAATTATTTTTATCGTTTCGTATATGAAGTAAGTTGAGAAAATATTATAACTGTAAAACCTGAACACGAGATTTTGATGAATCTTCACTTTTCACACCTCTCTGATTCCGGAAAACAATTTTTTCAAATTGTATCTGTCTGTTTGTGAAATACGATAACTCAATAAATGTTTTGAGTTAAATGAAATTTTGTATATAGCCCTATCACTGGATTTGTATATTTCCATCAAATTTTGAACAAAATTCATTCGCCAGAAATCTGTCTATCAGAATAAAAGTAAACACGACAAGTACAAACAAAGAAGCTAGATCGATAAAATTTAGTATAGAGATTAAGCATCCAAAATGTAGATCCTTTAAGAGATTGACTGTCTGTTAATCTATATTCTTGCTTGCGTGTAAACGCAGCAACTAAAAAAAAGCAACCACTTGGATAAATGAAATAAAACATGGAATTTGAGAATCTAAAATGTAAACTTTTATTATATTTCCAATAAAATCCCTCAAAGGGTTGATCATTCGTCGCATACATGCAAATGCAATAACTAAACAATGCACTTATTTAAATTAATAAAATTTTTGACGTGTGATTTTGTTATTAAAAATGCAATTCGCTTTCAAATTTTAATTTCTGTCAGTCAAAAAAAGAGTCCAAAATGCATATTTTAGTCCAAAATCCAAATTTTCTAGACTACGTCACAAAAACTCTTGTGTGTAGGACCGAGTATCCGTTGTGTTCATGATTGTCAAGGTCCGTAATTTTATTCGCCTGAGAAGTTATAGTTTTATTAAGAAATGTGAGAAAAAGTTTCGGAGAGATTACCCCAGCTATTTTTTTCCCTCCAGAAAATTTTTAAAGTTAAATAAAACTTTATGACATCTGGGAATGTTTTTAATCCTTTGATTTATAATAATTTTTGTATATGCTTTTTTCTTGAATTATAAAAGAATATGCCAATCTTATTCTATGTAAAATTCTTTCAAGAATTATATATATATATATTTTTCTATTATATACCTTCTTGTAGCATAAAATCTGATGCGTAATCTCTTGACTCAGTTTTTATACTTGGTTAGTTTTATCATTGTGCTTCTATGAATTTCATGCTCCGAATACTATTAAATTAGTTTATACTTAACGATGCTAGTGTAATATAGTATCAGCCACTATCAGTTGCTTAAAAATATCGATGACATTTAAGATTAATTTGCTTTGATTATTGTGATCATGTAGTGAATCGTCGTAGTATCGTATATTGAATCATGTTAGTCGAAGACTTGCCTTTTTTTTTCTCTCTCTCTCTCTTTGCTGTTCTTGGCACAGCTAGCCGACAATGGATTGTTCCAAATTTTTTTTTTTTTTTTTATCTAACTGAATAATTGATTTTAGCGTGCCTACAGGGCATTGCCTCGCATTTAAAAAAACAAAGAAAAAGGAGGAAAAAACCCGTCCCAGAATCCAGTAATTACATATTTGACAATCTTCTTTTGGAAAAAGAACCGTTTCTTTTTCTGTTACAGTTCACCAGTCGTAGAATATGTTTAGATCAATTCTCAATTCGAACATGTTTCTTCAAAACAAAGTTTATCTTTCTGCTTCGCATGGAGAATTTGCGTGTCAGATTGTGTCATGATATTTTTAAAATTGTTCTAATTTCTCAGAATTTATAAAAGGAACAATCTTTGTTCCATCGAAAAGAAAGCTAAAGCTTCTTTTTATAATAAAATATATTTCAGTAAAATTTTATTTATCCTTTTTAAATAATAAAAGATAAAATGTCGTGACTTACCTTTTGTACGTTACGCGTTTTTCGTTCTTTATAATTATACTCACCATACTTTTCCTAATTTAGTTGTCTTTTTTTCCTTTTTTTATGAACACAAGTTTGGAAAAGATGATGCCTTTTGATAAATTTTTTATGATTTTTTTTTATCTTTTTAAATTAGATAACAAAGTTTTATGAGTTAAATTTATATTTCAGATGAAAGTGCAAAAAATATTGCAATTTTTATCTATTTTTCTCTTTTAGCGTATTATTATTACTCTGCCATTTCTCTTATATTTAAATTCCATTCAAACTTTTGCTATTTAATATCATTCGTATATTTTAATATTATTAAGTTATGCCAACCAGAAAGTGAATCTTTTCAAATTAAAATAACTGTTATTAAATAAATCTATTTTTATAAATTTTTGCTTATCAATACTGAATTCTTTAAGAATTCAATGTTTAAAAATTATTACTGTTGATTTATTACTTTTAAGTCATTTATAATTATTACTTTTGATTTTTATTCTGAGGTAATTTTTCGTACTGTACATATTATTTTCTATTCTTCATTAAAGCAAACTATATTTTACTATTTCTTTCTTCCCGCCTAAAATTTTGATCAGCATTCGAAATTTTCTTTAATATTTATGGGATTATACATAATTGAATTCTTACTCATGTTTTTACCAATTTTTACAATATTTAAAATAAATGGAGCCCTGTATTCTTCCCGGTAATTTACATAATTAGTGTAGTTTAAATGATATACATTGCTGTGGACTGATTTAATTAAATTAGCGTACCATTTTGAAATCAATTGTTGGCTATTTTCCCCAAGAGAATTTTAAAACAGAACTTCGAAGAACTTTAGAGTAATTCAACAAATGTTTGTGATCTTGATCCTTGGTAGTATGAAAGAGTATTTCGACAATTGAATTTCTATACCTTTGGAAAATTGCGGATTTCAATGAGAAAAGCATTTTTTTTTTTTTAATTGGTGTCAAACAATTTGGGTGAAAATTTTTTGTTTAACATATAAAAAAGCTTTTATAAAAAATTTACTACAACAAAAATTAAGAATAACGATTTCAACAGCTTTTATAAAAATTAATGAGTTTTATTTAAACCATTCTGTACTTGTTTATAAAATGTCAGAAAGTTATTATTTTGTTATTTAAATTTTTCCTTAAAATATGCATTGGCTTATATTTGCATTTAAAAAAATTGTGATATATGCGTAAGATGATAACAGTTTTTTTTTCACTTAAGTATTTTCTTCCAGCGTTCTGCGGAGGAAATTGTTCTTTGATTTTCGAATGACCTAAATGTGTTTTTGATTAATGTTGATAACCATTATGAATTTTGCAACTTTTAAAATCAATTGACCTTGGGCAGCGGGCATGACATGCCTGCTTTCAAAAACATCCGATTGTAATAGTGTTTATAATATTAAAAAAAAAAATCTCATCTTTTTTCCAAGAATGGAATAAAATGCTTTACTTTTATTGCTGTATTGAACCTCATAAAGATTAACCGAATTATTCTCCTGTTTCACCTTTTTTTGAAGAAATATCTAGAATTTGCAATTTTTTTCAAACTTAATAATAATTTTTCAATGTCAACTTTCCTCAATTTTCTTCACACAGTCTGCCTTTTGTGCCTTTCCGATCGTATGCGTAGATAAATCAACCTTGAATAATGACCAGAATAGAGTTGTCATGGCAACCGCTTTGTGAGCTGGCTACAGCTCGGTGGCTCTCAAGGAGCCTTTTGTAGTTGACTTTCCGAACTCGTTTTCGAAGTATCTCATTCTTGCTCTTTCTGAATTTGCTTCCTTGTTTATTTGCGTTTCTACGATTTTCAATGACAGTCGTCTTTTCTTTCTGCTTAGCCAGTTGCTAAATATCCACACGCAAAACAAATGTAAACTGAAGTAAAAACTAGCGAGCTACTAGGGAAAAGAATTGTGGACAAACGATCGTAACAGAACTAAAATAAACAGAATTTTGACTTGAAAGGATTAGAATTCTTTATGATTTATCTATATTTGAAAGGAAATAAAAAAAAGAGCTTATTTTCTACATTGCATGCAAGGTATTTTTTTTTTTTAAATTTTGAAATATTTTCAAGTTTTGCATATCTTCTCGCATTGATTGAAATTCTTTTGAAATGTGGTGATTATTCCGTGTAGTATTTATTTATTGTTCCTAAATCAGCGTTTTTCAATTTTATCATTCATAAAAATCTTTTTTTTTACCATAAATATTTTTTATTTTTAAGGATGGCATTTCATTTTTATACAAATTAAGTATATATTTTCTTATTTTAGTTTCAGTAATTAGTTTTTCTTGTTTTGGCTTTCATACTCAGTTTACTTTGTTGAAACTCATTCAGATAAGCAAAAATGAATGATTAATTTCTGTATATGTAATGAGTTTTATTACTTTTATAATTATATAGATATAGACCAAGGATCTAATTTTTTCTAGTTAACTCTATTATTAATCTGATTTTTTCGTCGTGACTATGGATGGGTCAAAGGTAATTTAACTGCAAACTCTCACGAGATAAATCACAATCTCTTAATTCATTTTAATCTTAAAGATAAAAATGAATTTTTATATCTTTAAATGAAATTGACGACAGCAGTTGCAATTAAGTTTTAAATACAAAGCCTTATATAATTTTGAACAAAATATATGAATTTTTTTATTTTGACATGCTGATGGTGTAAATTTTCCTTTTTAAATTATAATCACTTTTACTATCTCTACCATTACACATTTTAACATCATTTTTATGAAGTATAGTTTTCTTATTTTAAATTCCTATTGCAGCTTTCGAAAATCTACTCAGATTTATCTTGCAGGAATGTTATTAATTTAACTATGACACATCAAAAATTGAACTTGAATTTAAGTCTTAATTTATACAATAATATCCATGTATGATCAATTCAATATCATGGCCAAAAATCAATAATAATAATAATGAAACTGAATAGTAGCTTGTGTTCTATTTACTGTAAGAGGAATGCGTGACAAAAAGAGAAAGAAAGAGAGGGATGCATGACAAAAATGAATATTCAACGGCGACATGTCATTACGAAAATTCCAACTGAATTTCAATGAAAATGGAAAGGATGTCGGTCATGGCCTCAGGCTTTTCACCTTTTTAATGCCAGATGACTATCTTACCGGTTGGCATTGGGGCAAAAGATCAGCAAATGCGAGCGACGCCCTCTGGCTGAGATCTCACTTGTCGTCGGCAACGGAAATACGTAACGTGTATCAGGGTCTTCCGGTCACCGAGGAACATTGTCAGTGAATAAAAGTCATACTTCAGTGCCTGTGGAATTTATCCCCCATCACGCGATGCAGGAGTTCTTGAAGCCCCGCAAATGAGTGACAATCCGATCCATTTTGTAGACGCCATGGTGAAAGGAAAAAAAATCAAGTTGAGACAATGGCTGGAAGAATGAAATCGCTTAATTTGTTCGTCACACGCGACCTACCAACAGCAAGAGGCGATTTGCGCCTCCTTAATAAAAGGGATTGAAGAGGTGGAAAGTTCTACAACAGAGATGGAAATCTTCGGCAGACGTGCCTGCAGACTTTGCAGTGGGCAACCTATTTAATCCAGAACAATCGTCTCATCAGATGATGGATGTATGAGGCGTGCTGGTTTAACGGGGAATGACATTCAGGTTATGCATCAGTAAGATCATACAAGTCGATAGAATAGTTTACACTCTGTCGAGGTTTGTAAAAGAGAGTTGGCTTCAGTACTTTAATAGAAATGAAACTTTTATCTGTCTAATAAGGAGAAACAAAAGCTATTGGTTTCTTCGGAAAATAAACAGATTACAAGGCAAAGCATAACGAAAAATAATTTAAGATTATAACTAAAGAAAAAAATGGAGTTTACTTAAAAAATACTTAATTTTTTTTTCCTTCTTAGGCATACGTGGTTAAAATAAAGATTATAAATTATTTAAAGAAATTAAATATCAAAGAAATATTCTCTAAGTCAGTTATTCCAAATAGGTGATATGCGTGAGTTCGCCCATATTATTAAAAAAAATATGCTGAAATCTATGAATAATAGTAGAAACTACTACATATTTTAAATGATTAAAGACGTTAGTATACATTAATTCTTTTAAACTTTACTTCTAAACTGAGATTTCGAAGACTAAAATGTTTCAAAATATGTTCAGTGCATTTTGGTTTGTGATGTGCCTAATTATGACAGACTTTTTCTGTAACATCTTTATATTTAAAATATTTACCAAAATAAAAAAAATCAGCACCCCAGACCCAATCGTTGACCCTATTTCGTGAAAAATGGGACTAGTAGTGGATATATAAAATATGACCATGCCCCCAAAGTCATTACTATCGCTTGTCCACGCCACCTTCCATTTTCGAAAGAAATCTCAAAAACGCTGTTTTGCTGGGCATTCTCTATAACATAAATTTCTGACAGTGACCGTCATCCCTTCACCGTCTCAACTACTATACCTATTTCATCAGTTTTTATTTCATATTAAAGTTAATGACCTCTAAATACATTATCACTTGGTCATCTGCCAATACACCTTTGTATCTTCGAGAAATGTTACAAAATAAAATTATGACAGATCCCCCAGCCGCTATAACTCGATAGATTTCGATACTTAGTCTGCATAACGATAATAACGAACACCCAATTAGAATGATGTATATTATACAGGTATGATCTAATATAGTACTTTCATTAATTCGATAAAATGTTGTTCATCATAATTAACATAACTAAATATTAGTAATATTGTGACTGAACAACTAGTTGCCGAAGGCGACTAGTAAATAAATTAAAAATTTATTAAGTACAGTTATACTTGATTATAATTACAAATGCCAAAATATTCGTTAGTATTCAAGTTGAAATGCTACGTTTATCGCTATATTTTTAACTATCATTTATATTTATTTTTCCATATTTTTTTCCTTAAGAACTTATTTCCATAATTTTTAATTGCTGTAGGCATTGAATAAAAGTGATCATTATTTAAAAAGTGCCGAAGGCGCAAAACATCTAACATGTTGACTCAAGTGTAAAAAGTTGATAATATAATGTAGTAAACGTCTGGTAAAGGGAAAGTATAATAAGTAGTTAAGGTGGTAAAGAGAAAGTTGAATTTTTTCTTTATTAACTTATTTCCTTAATTTTTCATTGCTTTAGACATTGAATAAAAGTGATCATTATTTAAAAAGTGCCGAAGGCGCAAAACATCTAACATGTTGACTCAAGTGTAAAAAGTTGATAATATAATGTAGTAAACGTCTGGTAAAGGGAAAGTATAATAAGTAGTTAAGGTGGTAAAGAGAAAGTTGAATTTTTTCTTTATTAACTTATTTCCTTAATTTTTCATTGCTTTAGACATTGAATAAAAGTGATCATTATTTAAAAAGTGCCGAACGCGCAAAACGTCTAAAATGTTGACTCAAGTGTAGAAAGGTTCTGAATCATTGATTTATACAATACTACGTAGGCAAAGACTGCCGTAGAAATAACAGAGTGCGTCACTCTAGTGTTGAATAAATTATTTCATCATGCTTTCGAAATATCTGTGGATGCGAACGAAGGTTTTTCCTGATAGCATGCTCCAACCAGGTATTGCCTCTTTCACCTACATTCACTTCACTTCCTCGCGCTTTCATCCAATTACCTGACGCCATCTTTCAGGTATGTGGCTAGCGTATTTTGAATTCATTCATTTTATAAAGTTCATTGCGAAACAAGTCAGAAATCTTGTAGATTACAAACGTTATGATTCACGAGCAAATGACGCATTACGAGTAGTTCGGGCAAATATTTATTTGAAATTCGTTATGTTTTCACTACTATCATATTGCCTTTTTTTTTTATTTAGAGTTCCAATAGAATATATATTGCCGCCAAAATGAAATAGCGCACAGATATTAAGGAGGAGTATCAATATTCTAATTTTGTACGACCATTTAAGCATACATTTACAGTAGTTCGTATGACATACATTTTTTTCTTGCTTTTATTTAACTTGACTCCTTATTTATGTTTGTCATTTTCCTTTTCGTAAAGACGGATTTTTTTATCGAATTTTTGGTAGATTTTTTTAAGGAAGACTACTTAATGCTATGGTTCCCATGACACGATTTATCTTTGTATATAATGCATAACATTTTGTCCTATATTATATTATTAACAAAAGATAACTATAGCAAGATAATTTTGTTTGGATTTTAACCGACTTGAAATATATTATAAGAAATGTAAGAACCTCGAATGAATTTGTTGATGGGCCATCTAACTAAAAGTAAGGTGGAAATTTTCTTATAACTTCCTTAATGTTGAAGTCAGAAAAATAAATGAAATCAATCGAATTGACATCTTTTTAAGACGCATAATTTTTGTTATTCAAAGTTTTTCAACAGCTTACTTGCTTTGAAGTTAGGGGCTAGAAACGTGTTTTCAATCCTTAATTTCGATTGTTTCTAATATGAACAATTTTATGTTGCCAGTTTTTAAAAATCATATCTGAAAGGGCTAAATTTCTAAAATTTTGTACAAGTATGTTCTTTTTATGTCAAAGCAATATTTTATTTTTTCAGAACCAAATAATCAATTAATCAATTGATTTTTAAATAATTTTTGATCCCATGTGAAAGGCACCATCAACCGTCAATTTGGCACAAGATTTGATTAGTAATGATTCTTGAAGTAAATTATAAAATATATTAAGAAATAGGAAGTGAATAAAAAAAGTTTTTATTTTCTCTTATATAAAGTATACAAAGAAAAATATCGTAAACGTCAAAAAAGGTCGAGATTTTGACGAATTTCCAAGTCTCTCCTTGACAAAACAAAATTTTGAAACTATATCGGTCGGTATGTGAATGCGTTAATTCAAAGGCGCTGGTAAAATTTGATAAATTTTCTCGATTTCAAATTCCTAGATGTCTATTAAATTTTAAATGAAATCCATTCTGAAGAAGCCTGTTTATCCCACTGTTCTAATATAAATAAACATAATAATTATAAAACGTAAAACACTGGATGGATAAAATTTGATACACAGAATTAACATTTAAAAAGTATATATGCATCAAATTTGGTACCAAGTACTTCAAGAGGATTGACCGTCTGTATTTTCACAAATATGTGAACGCCGTAACTCAAAAATGCAATGATTTAGGTATACGAAATTTTTTACGTGATTTTATGATTACAATCAGAGTTTTGTGTCAAATTTTGATCCTTGTCGGCTAAATACACATTCCGTTTTCTGATATTTTTCTATTAACCTCGTCCTAGTAATTAATCGCCAAAAAACACCAAGGATCAAACTCTAATAGGCTATTTAATAACTATTGTTCTCCACTCTGCATTCGATAAATAATACACAAATACATTTAATAGAGAGTATTTAAGAAAGTTTTGCCCAGACCATTCCTTCTAGTTAAAAACACGTCTTTATCTGTGAACAAATAACTAAAATAGATTTTTTTTTAATTAAAAGTATGGAGATCAAAAGAAAGCAATGCTATAAAAAATGAGCCAAAACGAATATCCTAAGAAAAATAATTCCTAAACATTCATTAAAAGTCAAAATTATTATATGAATGTGGCTAAAATTCTATTTATATCAGCATCTCGTACTCTTAATATTTTGTTTTGATCTTCAGACTTTTTGAGCAGCAATATATGATACTTTTTAGCACAGTAATTGAAGGGTGTTTTAAAAACATTTATATTTTTATTTCAGATTATTATCAGACTCCTATCCGTTATTTCATAAAATTATTTATTTCTACGATCCTATCTTATCGTTGTTTGGTTAATGAAATATAATTAACTTTCCGATAAGCTCAATTACTAAGTTTTCTTGAAACAAAAAATTTAATTTTTATTTTAATCAAATTTCTATCACCAGTTTTTAATTACCATAAGTTACTTAACTGTATGAAGTATCTATTTGTGATAATTTGATGTTATGCTTAAAAACCACTTATGATAATTGAAGAACATGATATTAATGTTCGTATCTTTCTTGTTAAAGGTTTTATATACATACATGAACCACCATTTGCAATTAAATCTTAAAAGCAGGAAATTTCCACTTTTCTTTGTTAAATAACCGTTGTTCTCTTTAAGAAATTCTAAGAACAAAACATTTTCTTGTTACGTTTAAAATGGGTTATAAGTGAAAAAAATGTTTATTATATTTATAAATAAATAAAATATTTAAAAAATTAACATGTTTAAAAATATTTTTGTGTTATTATATTTCTTTATACATAAGGCTGTTGTCGACAAAAGTGTATAATTCAGCATTTTTAAAGCCTTTTGATATCAGGAACTTTGCTTGTCATATCATTTTTAATATTGTAATCAACTCTTCCTATTTCTTTCAATAGATTTTCAAGAATTTTGCAATGTTTTGAAAACTTGCATATTTTACGATATATATGAATTATTTTGTGTTGAATCTGATAAATTCTGCGCCGTAATGTATTAATTTACTACTTTTAAAACATTGAATAGCTTTAAATTATTTGCGTGTTGCATCTAAATAAAAACTTCAGTTCGAAATATTTGAATGTATTTGCAAGCGATACATCTGAAAAGCGATTTTAAAAGGCTCAAAGTTGAAAGGTTTATTGATACATTATATATTATTCATTTTTATTTACTAATTTTTAAAGATTTCATTTCATTTACGTCTCTATCAAATATATGTCATTATGATGATATTGACATATGATCATTTGACAAATTTCAGTAATCTTGGACAAATTAATTCTGATTTCTTTTTCTTTTTTTGTCTCAATGAGATTTAAAACACTGAAATTCATTAAGATCTTGAAAACGAATTCTTTTCTAATTACAATGATTTTCACTTTGTATATATCCTATGTGAGAAAGTAATAAAAATCAACGATTTTCAAGGGATTTCAAAATAAAATTAACTTTGTGCATTTGATGGATATTACATCAGCATGAACTGATTCCACTGATTTACATAATTGATTCCAGTTGCTTGACTTCATAAAAATACAATCAGTATTATGAAATCTTTTTCCGATACTTTGATGTTTTGTCGAAATTCACGATTACTAAGTTTAAAAAAATGTGAAAAGATATGCGTTAGAGTTTTTCCCCTTCTTTTTCTTCGAAAGCTAAAAATAATACAAAGAGAAAAACATATCTTCCGGTAGTACAGTGCACGAAGCATATGCTTTAGAAAATAAAAATTCCGAAACAATAGTAAAATAAATCACATAAAAAAAGCGTTATATATGAGTAGGATTTTGTTTCTAGCTAGCGTTGAAATTTTTCTTGTGATTCATATTTGGTTTGCGCAATCATATTTTCTCATGGTGATTTTCTTATGAATAAAATTTTGAGGTTATCCATGAAATTTCGTTTGTACTTCTGAAAAAAATGGCAGCAGTTGTCACTAGGTAGTCACAATATCTAATTTATGCAGGTTCGAGCTCTTTTGGCAAACTGTATTTATTAATTGACAAAAATTTTACTTTGTAGCAGTTGCATTACTCTATCTTTTCTTTTGGATAATAGATAGTAATACCTAATTAGGTACACATACCATAGTGCATGGCGATTGTGAATATAAGGAGATAAGATGCTGTTCTGTTAAGGTGTGCGCGCGTTAATGTCTTGTCTTTCACGTTTGTGTTTGTTTTGTGTGAAATGTGATCATTAAAGAAATGTTCCCGAAAGCATACGTCCTCTTCATCCATTGCACGGATCATAATGATCTTCATTCCACCACAACTTTCCATTACATTAATACATTTCCATCAATCTTAGTTTCCATTAAATTAATCAATTTCCATTAATCCTACTTTCTATTAAAAATTATTTATGGACCACCTTCAAGACACCAAGAGTTTTAGTATATCATGTATAAAAATTTAAGATTTCAGTTTAAAAGTGATTTTAAGTAATATATCTTAAAAAGTTGCCGAACGTTTTTAGTTCCATATCAATGCTCTAAAATTAAGTTTGCCAAGGCTGTTGACGGCCAAATACAAATGAAAAATTTGGCCTCACCTATCTGCATCCGAATTTAAAACTATGGAAAAAATTTATCGAATAATATTCTTATATATAAATGATATTTAATTTCAATATGAATAATTTCTGGCTTTTGTAACTAATGGAAGCTCAAAATTATATTACTATTTAAATATCACAAATAAAGTTTCGATCCCCGTTAAAATCGTTTGGTCCTAGGCACTTATCTTTTTATCTATTTGATAATCCAGTCCTGCTATTTACCATTTAAAAATTATAAGAACGGTACCTCTTTTCTCTTATATAGTTTCAAAAAAGGGTTTTATTCAAACAATCTGTCATTTTAAAGCTAAACAACCTGTTACTCTACTTACTTTTTACCACATTGTTTTAGAGTTTTATTCTTTAAACTGTGATAAAATGTGAAATACAATTGATATATTAATAGGATAGCGCCTAATATGCAGAAAATTACAGAATTTTTATTTGTTTTTTCATAAGATAATTTTTATTTATCTTTTTTTTCTGATTAAATTCTTGAATTTTCAAAAAAATCTCGGATTATTAAATATTAGTTTTGAAAAGCGCCCTCCATCAGAAATATTTTTTCCGCCGGTTTGTGCTTCCATAAAATTTTGCGTGGAAGATCCTTGAGGATAGACATACTTTATAAGTCTTAACTGCATATTAACTGTAGTAAATATTAACTGTACATTTTGTGTCTATTTATATTAATATCCCGTTTTGAAATAATACAAGGGTTGTTTTGGGACAAACCTCGTAATTTTGAGCCTGAGGAAGATCCCTAGGGTAGTATCCCCTTTGGAAGGTGTGTTCTGCACACACCTATGAAAGGATTTTTGATTCACGGCATCGAATTTACAATGTTCCAAGTCCATTTGGAACTTTCGATCCCGTGAACTTGCAACTGGACCATCGCTGCCCTGTAAACATATTTTTTCTCTCACTTGAGCAGTAATAGGAATTGCTGATTTATGTGAAAATGTAAACTTTAATTTGTCCTTTGTAAACAGAATTGTATATAAGTTACGTGTTGTAAATTGATTTAAAATAAAAGTAGATGCGTATGTATGTAAAAATATAAGCTTTAAAAGCGAAATCTAATTTTTTAGCTCGTTTATTACAGCTTTGGAACTGCAGCACTTATTTTAATTTGTGTAAATTTTCATAAAATTGGGAGACTTCCTTTCTGGCAGTTTGATGATTTTAAGCAATTACCGATAAAAATCGTACGTTAATCAGGTTTTCTAACCATAATTTGGCTTATTGTTATTCTAAAAAACTTCAAAACGAAAGCATAAGCACGGACTACAAAGAAACCAGTAATGAATAAGGCGGACATTGTATTCAAAATCGGTCCGTTGGTATGGCAAATTGGTGTATAAATAAAGGAAAGTTTTTCATCAACTTTTTTTAGAGTTACAATAGAATAAAATAAACCTTTCTACATCTGGAGAAACAACCACTATGGGATAAGTAATACCACAAACCACTATGAGATAAGCAATTTAAATTTAATTTCTGATTACAAAGCAAAGGTCATAACTTAGATTTTATTCTCTAATAGCAAGTTTTTGGTCAAAATTTCAGAGATATACTTCTTATTTGATTTTAGACTGAGACTTCATACAATTCGAAGGCATCTTTTTGAAATGGAGATTCTGTTATGCTGCTTTCCTTTTTTTAAAAAAATCATTGCCTAGAAATATTTGATGCCTCATTCAGTCTTTCGTTTATTAACTTATGTTTGTAGAGTTGTCACTAATAAAATAAATTAATTAGTAAAATAAAATGAATAAAAACATATGTATAAGGAGATTTGCTCCTGTAGTTCAAAATATAGTAACTTGTTTCGTCTGTTACTATTTTATTTTTAAAATTTGCTTTTTATAATATCGCTAATGTGTACACACACACACACAAAGTATTTGATATTGTCGCGATACATGTCAGTATAAATCAGTAACTTAAACAATGAAAAGGTATTTCAGTAAATATACTTTAAATTATTTTTTTCATATAATAAAATTGAGAAAAATAATCTAAAATAGAAATTGGTATCATTAAGAAGTTTTTTTTTTAAATTTTTAAAATGAATTTTCTAACAATAATATGCTTAAAAGTTATTTAGGAAAAGGGTCAAAAATTTAATTATATTATAATTAAAAATCTAATTAACATTTTGAAAAATCTTTTTTAGTGACAACCTATTAACCAAATAGAAACTCTGTTCCAAATTTGGTAGGTCTCTGCCATGCCAATTTTTTTTATCATGCATATAACCTGAACGCAATTTACAGATAATATGCAAGCATATAAGTATTGTCATTGTAAAATCATATCTTCACATATGTACTTATATATTTTCTCACAGACGTGAAAATGTGTATTCAGTAATATCAATATATTAGCACATGAAAGAGGAATTAAATTATTAGATTTCCATTGTGCTAGAATTGTAAACTTACATTATTAGCCTAATAGACTAAGTCGTATGGTGGCAAAGGAACTTATATCGGAGGAAATGGAGTGTGGGTTCGGTTGTTTAGCTTTGCCCTTAATTTTCATGATTCATAGGCTTACGTTTATTTAAGAATCACCAATGTATTTCTCATTTAAACCAGTCGATTATTCAGAGTGTGTACTTTTCCAAGACGTTTTCTTCCAAGCCAAACATAAATATTAGTAATCTCTTGTTGAAAGTTTTTCAGAAACACATCCTATTCCTATAATGGTGCTAAATTAAATACTAACTAAGATGTTATCTTGGTTGTTTTAGCCTGTAGAACATACCATACTCCCAAAATCATTCCAAATGTTAAAGAAGAAATATATGACTATTCAATGTCAGGATAGATGTCGTGCAAAGGACGCATAACATACGAATTCATACTGGAACCAAAAATTACAAAAAGAATATTTCTCCCGATGCTAATGCAAATTATATGAGGACATAGAAGATTTCCTGAATACTTCTACTGATTTGGAAGGATGTGAGACAGATGGTGTATGTGTGGAAATAGGCTTGATTCAGTACTACATAACAGAATGTGTCGAAAATGAAATTAGACAAAAACTTATTATGGATAGTGATAATTTTAACAAAATCCTGAACATTTAAAAACATCAATAAAATAAAAATGACATAAAAGATTTTTAGCCTTTTAGCGAACAGTTTGGAGATTCTTTAAGTTTTGTTGATCGTTGTTTTCTTAAGCGAAAGTTGGATAGTCAATGAGCAGAACAGCTACTCACAATAAGCCCTGTTTATACGGCTTAGTTCTGTGGTAATTAAAACTTGGAGTGACTGGCTGTAATTAAAAAAGGATACCGTACTTTCTCTTTATTATTATTCTATTCTAGACCAAATCGGATTAAAATAATCCCCTGAACTATTAAAGCGTGTATGCGCGAAAAAACCCTTCTAGTTCAACATCTGTGCTATCCATAAGGTAGAAGCTGGCAAATGCCTACCAATGAATATCCAACCGAAATTTTAAAAAGGTCATAACGTAATTTTTGTGTTCAAGACATTGCTACTGCCTTTTTTATTATGTATTTAAAAATGGCGAATTAAAATCATTATCTTCACATTGCGAAGCTAAGGGGAGCAGCCTTTCTTCTGAAAGAGTGGCGTACGAGACAATCCATAATCCTTCAAACTCAAACTGAAGCCACCTACGCAAGCGCTTCGCCATCAGATAATCAGCGGCATACGTGGGGAGAACAATGAAATTGCTTTGAATTGTGGCTAATAATTTCAAGGTCGTGATGAAGAAAAGAATTGTTAAATCGGTCGGAGGTCCACCACTCGAAATTAGGACCGGAACCTTGAACCTGAGGACTCTCCAAAAAAGAGACCGTTTAAAATATCACGTTTCAAGAACTAGACTCCTTTGGCACTACGCTACTGTATTGTATTAGATAAACGCGATTTCGTGAGGTCGATTATTCAAAATAAGAACCAGAACATGGTTCTATGACCGGTGGAATTGTATATACAAGATTGTTTTTTGCCTTGTTTCTGTGTGATTAGCAAACAGCAGTAGTGGCATTTTTGTAGTATCCAGAAGTAATGAAGTTTCCGAATTTTGATTTAAGCATTTTTTGAGTCTGGAAGATCTATTGAGAGGTCAGTTAAAAGCGAGAGTTCACTTTCTATATTTTGTTGGGTGAAGAGAAAATTCTGTGTGATTATGAAGTTTGAAGCTATTAAATGTTATACATTTGAATGGTATCATTTAAATGATTGTAATAGCTGGTAGCATCAACTAAAATCGGTCTTCAAGGGATTAGATTTGGTCTGATGGTCAAGACTTTTTTCTCAATAATAAAGGCAGGATAATATAAAGATTTGTTAACTTGTTGCCAGGTTGTTTGGATCTTGTACTTTCTTTTATTTATCCAAGTGCAATATGAATATTAAAATGCATTGAAACATGATCGTGCAAGAGGGAGTGATAGATGAAACGCAAGAAATACGTTGTCAAAATCGCTTTTCAAGAAATTTTAGACAATTAAATACTGCTCAGTAAAATGCTCGAAAATAGAGATTATCTCTAAATCCGAAGCAGAAATCTTCGATTTTTTTTTACTTCGTTTTTTCTGCTTTTATTCACTTTCTTTTTCAGAAATTTTCTGAGGCATTGAAAGAGTATTTCTACATTTGGTGTTGAATGACTGAAATTATGAAATTATTACTAAAGATGACTGAAAATTCTGACTTGATGAAATTTCTTGGTTTCGTAAGCTGAATAGTTTGAACAGGGATGTCAATAATCACCAACCGGGGAACAATACACTAGTTTTATACTAGTTTCATACTAATGTTTACCTACCACCATTCTCAGAATTATTCTGTTTTTACCATTTGAATCGCCTCCTCCCCTCTCACATACAGGCATATTTCCATTACTTTAGCGTGGAGGTTTGAAGAGGTCATCCCTGATCCAAGTTGTAAAAACCCAATCATTCCACAACGGATATGCCGGTAATTTATGACCTATCGAGGAAAAGACAAGACAAAACAGATACATATGGCAGAGGATTTCATACATGCTGGCACTTTCAATTCTAAAAAAATAATCAAGAAAATATGAAGCAGAAATTAAATACAATAAATGAAAATTTAGAATATATGGTATGTCTATGAATATAAAAGAGTGCTTGAAACCTACAAGTATAATAAAGTTTTTACGAATGAAAAATAAATGGAAATAATGATGCAAAATATGAAAATATGGCAATAAGATATGTAAATAAAGAAAATATAAATAAATATAAAATAAATAATTACAAAAACGAAATAGATTGCAGAGTTTACCAACTTAGATGTTTTCTTCGTGATTTGACTTTAGTTCAAAATGTGTACTCCACCCATATCATCTGTAAGCTGACTGCTTGAAAATTCTGGCTAATATTTCTACAAAATATATGTTTTTCAGACCAGTAGTAAACCCAAAATGGAAACCATAGAAAAAGAGTCCGTTTTTCTTCATGAAAATGTACTGGCTACTATTTTTTGACGTTATATCCGACAAAATAGAACGTTAATATCTAAAAACTTTCGAAAATAGCGAATTTTTGATAATCAGCACACTTTTTAAAGTTTACTAGGGTCAAACTAAGCTGAAAGTTTAGATAATTAGATAATAAGTTTGAAAAAGTAAAGGGGATTTCAACATGATAATGTATTTGACTTTATTCATAAAAGTCTAATTAAAAATTTGAAAACCCATCATGAGTAATTATCCAAGTAGTAGTTTCACGTCAAATTTGGTAGTTATAGAATAAACTCTGCTTTCTGTACCATTTTGAATAGTTATTTTTTCACGTGTACGAAGTGTATAAAGAGAAGATATCATCATCTTCAATTAATTCGAATCTGATTTTGACGAATTTTCACATTTCAGATCTCCCTGACTCCGAAAAACCATTTCTGTCATTATGTCTATTTGTCTGTCTATGAACACGATAACTTAAGAACGCTTTGAGCTAGATGGCCGAAATTTAGTGTATACAATCACGAAACGGTTGATCATCTGTCGTTCCGTACATTTGTATACACGTAAACGCAATCTATACTACTATTATAAACGTGAAAATTTGGATGGATGGATGGTTTGATGTTTGTTAGTCAATCACGCCAAAACGGCTGAACAGAATTGGATGAAATTTAGCTGAGAGATAGATTATAGTCTGGAATAGGACATAGGCAACTATTTGTTCCGTTTACTTGAGTGGTTAATTGTTTATTAATTAAAAACTAGCTTTCCCGCCAAAAATCGCCAAATGAGTAAAGCTTCAGGGTTTTTTTCCCCCACGCCAATGAGATTAGGCTTAACATAAATTTTGACTTATTTCAAACGATTCTGTTTATTTTCTTAGTGTTCGATACATTTAAAATTAAACATTGTTAATTAATCGATCTTTCGGATTCATTCTGAAGTACTTTTGAGTTAAAATAAAACAGAATAAAGAAGATTAAAAATTTATAATCTATATTGCGTTACCCTAACTGGCGTAGAAAATTCATACATTGTGTTTCCCCAATTGGCGTTGAAAATTCACGCATGCGCAGGAGTAACAAAAGATAAAGCCATTGATGCTATAAATTCCAATCTATTTCCACGCGTACGAAGTCGTGGATAAAAGCTAGTAATTCATAAACGTAATATCGTAAATTAATGAAATCTACAATCTTGGGGCTACAAATGTAATTTTATGTTCATTTTGGTTTCAATCGGCTGGCAGCAAGACGCCCAAAATGCATATTCTCGCTATAGAATAAAAAAGAAAATGTCCGGTTCAAGCGAAAGATCCATATTTGCTAAATATCTTTCATCAATCCCATGCAATATGCTTATTCAAGGTCTATAATTTTTATTCAGAGAAACGGGGATAAGAATTCTATTGTAGAATATGTGAGTAAGTTTTGGAGAAATCATTTCTGCTGGTTTCATTATGATGTTACATTATTTATGATGATTGTTGTAATGTACAGATTGTATGCCATCTTTATAAGCACGATCATTATCATGTTAAGATTCTTTTTTAACGGTAGAATTTTATAACAATCTGAAAGAATTACTGACTTCAAATTTTTTTATTCATGTAATCGAGACAATTGCTTTTTTGTCATTCTAAAAAAAGTCGCGACTGTCTGCATTTAAGAAAAAAATTCTCTAAAAAGAAATATGATAGGAAAGTATCTGCGTCCTTATGAAAGCAACAACAAGCCAAATAGTTTCAAACACTCTTCCTCGTCTAAAAACTATTAAAAAATTCCTGCTAGTGTGATCAAAATCTCATTTGAGATGCAAAATCGTGATTTTTCTATTTTTGAAGATTATTTCTTATATATGACAATTTATGCGCAGTTTTTCCATCACGACTGGAATATCACCCATCTCGAATCTCAAAACAAGTACTGGGATTTTGATAACCATCAATATGATTTTTTTTTCTATTTCCATCGATAAAAATGGATCATTAGTTATTTTGCAAAGGGTGGCCCCTTAGTTGGATGAAGATGAATCTGATTTCCAGTAAAGATCATGGCCTATAGATAAGAGAATGCAAAAAAAGGGGGAGGAGGAGTAAAGCACTTTAATGGAGATTCATTGTCTTATCGAAGATTCTGGTTCCTTTGGGATTGTTCCAGTTTGCAATCTTCTCCTGAAATCCCACCCATTTCACGTTTCGCACCGGTTTTGTATCAAAAATAAATCGTTTCAAAGACGAGATATAAACTATTTATCCCAACAAAATATTTTATGATTTTTTTTTATTTTATTTTAATATTTTCCTGCAAAATATATATGAAACTTAAAAAAATTGAATTCAGTTTAATATTTTACCTTAAAATATTGTGCAAAATTTTTAGAACAATTCGATATTTTATTCTTGCAAATTGGATGTATCTTGCATAACGTCCATTTTTACATTCACTTCATTTTTGCTTTCGTTATATGTTATTCGTTCAAAATTACGAGGTCCGTCTCAAAATACCTCCAGAGTTACTTTAAAACGGCCATTAATATAACCGATCTGAATTTAACTGTCCATTTTAAAGAATAATTAGCAAAAAAATATTCATTGGCTTTATATCTAGAGATCTTAAAAGTCCGTGAGTTGAATCCGCATTTTTCATTAGCATTCAGCTGCGAAAAACGAACCGAAGTAGCTGTTGGCAGAGCAAATGCGTTATTTCTATGGAAATGTTAGATTTAAAAAAAAGAAAGAAAGAAAAGAAAGAAACAGTGGGAGTGGTTTCTTCAAAACTTTTTCGTATACTCTCTAATAAAGGTGTTATGCCAGACAACGCCTTACATTGTTTTGGCGTGCAATAGTTACGAAATATTAATCTTTGACGTGAATTTAGCATTTTTACTGAATTTTCGTGTAATTATTGGCGAGTTATTTGGCGATTAATCCTTGTTGTACAATTATAGTATCCGAAAATCGAATTTGTGTTTTAGATGCCTTTTTCCTACCTGATTAAAATAAAAATTTGACCCAAAACTACACTTGTAGTCACAAAATACCATATGAAATTTGATGTATTTAAATAATTCCGTTTTTGAGTTATCACGTTTATTAGTTTCTGAAAGTACAGATTGACAGACTGTAAAGCCGCATTTGAATTTGACTCAAACTTTGACAGGTATGTTATAGATGTTAAATAAGTACACTATAGATGTACACTATACACAGGTACACTATAGATGTTAAATTTGTGTACTGAATTTTATTTATCCAGCTCTTTTCGTTTTGCAACTACCGTGTTAACTTATATTCGTACAGACGGACTTCCTCGAAATAGATTTTGCTCAAATTTATTAGAGATCTACACATTCGGTATGAAGTCCATATGCCAAATTTCATCCGTCTAGTTGAAAGTGTTTATGAGTTATCTTTATCACAGATAGTCTGACCTTTTACACAAATGTGTTTTTCTAACTCATTAAGGTCTAAAACGTGGAGATTCGTCAAATTCTCGAGTACAAATTTTTTGACGATTACTATTTTTTATCTTTACTACATGTAAGAGAAAGTAAATAAATAAATAAAAATAAAAAATGAATAAAAATAAATAAAATAAAACCTTAGATCGGTTTTCTATTGATGGTGAATCACTTTCATTATTAATCATGTTATCCGTTATTATTAATTTTGGATACATTTTGCCCGGGAAATAATACACTGTATAATAATGTTAATTTTTGATCGATTATATTCAAAATTTAGTAAGCTAACTTTACAAAATATGTTTCACGCATTACTTTTATTTTAAGATATTTGTAAATTTATCTGTTTTTCATAAATAAAAAAAATTATAAATTGTTTACTTAGGAGCTAACGATCTTTCATGTGATTCACTCTCTTAAACAATCTATTAAATAAAAAATCGTGCTCTTAGTCAACAGGAAACGTGCGCTTTTCTAGGAAAGGTAGTCAGTGTTGATTCTAAACACCTGCGTTTTCGTCTAGCTTTTGTTGCAATCCGTATAAATCCGTAATTAACTTATACGTCAGTTTCTGACAATCTGAGTTTTTCAACCCTTTGATAATTACTTAAACTGCCATTTTATAACTGCGCTTATCTATTCAATGGATTATTGAGCTTTGCGATTAATTGCAATTGAAATGTGTGTTGCAATTTTCTGTAACTTTTTGTTGTGTTAGGAAAGTTCGTCAGGTTATTTCTGTGTTATCTTCGGATGTTCGCTTGATGATTTCACTAGCAGTCGTTTGACTCAAAAGAACGTTATGCTCTAATGGTTTTCGTAGTAAAAATTAAATTAGATGTCTGCTTTGTGAGTATAGAGCTAATATGCAAGAAAAGATGTACAATTATTGTAAAATACAATTTTAGATTGATCCTGAACTTGATTGGTGCCATTTATATCAGTCTGTCCATAACTATGTATGCCACTAATCTTTTTATATATACAAGTATTTAAATTATAGAATATTTTTTATTATCTTGAATGGTTTTTTGTTATAATCTATACTAAAAATAATGATGAATGTGTATGTTTTGGCGCTCTACAGTCCAGGCCGCTTAACGTACAGCTACCAAATTTGTCACATGTACAACTTAGAGAGTGGAAATGTGCACCTCGGATCGATTTATTAAAATTTTAATTAATCAAAATTAAGTTGAATTTGGCCGTTTTTCCGCGGTAACTTCCAAATCAATTATTGCACAAAAATGAATTTTACACCGTTTTAAAAGTTAAGAAATTCTTTTTAATTATACTAACTTAATAGTCGTGCAAATTTTTGCTGGATTTTAGCAATTTTCTAAAAAAGATTTTTTTTGTTTGATTTTCAACAATAAATTACATTGTTGCCCTGAAAAAGAAATCGTTTATATTGTTTCATCATATACATTTCGTATTTTTTTTTTCATTACTGAAAGCTAAGCAAGAAGGATTTCGTTTAATATCTGTACAGTCTACAAAACAAATAAATAAAAGAAAGGTATAATATCCCGAAGCTTAGAAGATTGAGGAACTAGATATTTACGCTTTTAACTGCGAAATGATATTATGGGACTGTTTACATTAGAAACGTTCGTGTACACTATAAACAGAACTTAACAGTTAGGATTAGGACAGTTAAAATTACACGTCCTTAATGTCAGAGAATTTGGAGAATCATGGATTTAAAATTGTAAAAAAAAAAAAAAAAAAAAAAAAAAAAACCTGCTGGTCGCTTGAAGTTACTAACCGATATTTATTTTATGAATTTAGATATATTAACCAAATAGTTATGATCTTAAGAGAGCTATAATATCATAGGACTGGTCTCCATTGGAAAGGCTTATGTATTCATTGAATAGATCATATATAGGGCATTTAAAACAACACGGCTTTAATTCTGACAATTTGGGAGAATCATAGACATGAAAATATATCTAAACGATTTAACAGGAATTAAGTAAAACCAGTATTCCCCGTGAACCAGCTAATCGCCAAAAGCTATTAGCGAGAAAAAAAATTTTTATACTATATTTACTATAACAATTATGACCAAGTAAAAGATTAATATTATCCGTTTTAGTCACATATTATTATATATAAAATTTTTACCTTTTTTAATGAATTAAAAAAATATAAAATAATATTGAAGTTTTTTCCCAAGCCGTTCATATAGTTGCATTGCATTCCACCCTTGATTTATGACAGATAAATGTTGATATTTTTTGATAGATGAAAATATGAAATAGTTTGCATGGAGAAACATTCGATAGTTCATTGGTAAAAAGAGTAAGGAAGTTCATTTGTTTGATCGGATCCGAAACATTCGGTGTCGAGAAAAATGTGGCAGAATATCCAATATCTTGTATTGAATAATATTTCTAGTAGAATAAAAAGTGACGTTCCTTGACTTTCTTGTCTTCTGAGGTCTTATTATATATGAAATTCTCAACAGGCCTTATTATATATGAAATTATCGACAGGTCTTAATAATACTTGAAATTCTGGAGGCGATATTATATATGAATTCCTATATATGCAGGATGTCCCACAAGGTATGTAGCGTCTAATATTTACAGATTGTGATATAATATGTCAAGACGAATATTTTGATGTGCAACGTTTGGAGTTTCTGAATATAGCGTCATAGTCTAATTAAGGTGTGAAGTTCGTGTTCTGAAAACTTCAAGAAATGAGAACAAAACCAAGTGAAAATCAATACTTATTGAGAACTTTCAATGCAATAGATTTTCAACATGTCGGCCGTTCGAACAAATAAAATCGCGAAGTTTGGAATCGAAGTTCTCAATTGTTTCCTCCAAAACATCTGTTCCAATTTCCTTGACCTCGGTTTCAATTGCTGCTCTCAAGCCATCCAATGTTAAGGGCTGTGTGAGATACACTGTGTCTTTTAAAAGTCCCCATAAAAAAATGTCGCGCAGGTTAAGATCCGAGGAGGTAGGTGACCATTTTCTACCATTACCTGTTTCGTAATGGAATCTAACTCGATTAGTCTATCGTGAAAATCTTCAGCTCAGAGATCGAAGTTTCGAGAGTGCGGTGGGGTCTAGCGCCAATCTTGCATAAACTAATAATCGTTTATCTTGTCTATGCCTTGCAAAAATGGGATGTCAGTGTCATTCAAAAAGTCAAATAAGCTTCACCGGTGACATTTTCGATAAAAAAAAAATGGCTCAATGATGCCTTCGACAAATAACGCACATCAAACTGTGAGCCTAAGTGAGTGCATTGGTTTAAGTGGTTGCATGATGAGTATTTTCAGTGTCCCAGAACCTTCATTTCAGCTTGTTAACATATCCTTGGAGGTGGAAGTGCACCTCGTCACTGAACCAGGTCCAAATAAAATCAATTTCGCGACATTAGTCTTTATTAATCATGGTGTTTTCAAAATCAAAACTCCTTAAACCATCCAAATCGGTCAATGGTTGATTGATTTGAATTTTGTAAAGGGACAGAGCCAGATCCCTCCTCATTATCCAATGCACCGTGCTTTTGGACATGTCGTGTTTTCGTGCCCCTGTCGTACCGAAGTTGATGAACTTGCTTCCCACACTACTTTCACTTTCTGAACAGTAGATTCCGTTCTTGCAAATATCTCTTTTTCCCCCATCGCCAGCACATTGTCCAACACAGTGCCGGTTTCCTTAAATCTTTCGTACGTTCTTTTGATCGTCGTGCCGTTTGTGTTATGGTGATTGCCTAATTTTTTCACGATACTCTGATATATTTTGAAAGTTAACATTATGAAAACACGTTCAATCGAATAGCTGTTCATTTCAGAACCACAACGAATACGCACATTATACAGTAATTTTTTAGCGAATAACGCGCGATGCATTCTCATCAAAACCGTTTTCTATTTTTATATGCTGCTGCATATTCACTTGCAGACGCACCTTTTCTCTCATTGGTTGTCAGGAATTTGCATAGTGACTTAGGGAAGCGATCATGTTGGGCAATCGTCGTATGCATCGTAATTTAGGATACAAAGTATCGGATTCGTAATTAACGTTCTTGGTGTAATTAGATTATGATGCTATATTCGGAGACCCAACATGTTAGATATCAAAATACTCGTCTTAACGTGTTCTGTCTGAATCTGTAAAAATTAGGCATACCTTGTGGGACACTCTGTCTTTCTCTATATGAAATCATGGACATAACACATTTCATATACTAGATGCATCATATCTAGATGCTGTACATCTCATATACTAGAGATGTATAGCATTTCTAATCTTTTGTGTGCTTACCAGATTTTCGTGCCAGTTGTCGATAAATGGAATTAAGAACACAAAATATCCGTTTCGGTCACTCCGCACTTGGAATCCGTTGCATAATTAAGAGTTTGCTTTTTTTATGTTTGTATGAAAGTGTTTTTCTTTTCCTTGCCCTGGAAATGTTAGTTAAGTGAACTTAATTACAACTTGTACAAAAAATGCCACCCAATCCTGATATACAGTTAGAATTACCACCATGACTCTTGTAGCGTGCCTTGTTTATATTTCTATCAATTGTTTAAATACCTCAGGTTAGATTTAATATCTGTAGTTTGTCTTTTAGGAATTTTGTTACTGATTGATTTATCGAGCGCTTAGACTCTGGGGATTTTTTTTTTCTTTCTCTCAAATCCTTCAGAACCGTCATGCAAATGCATTGACCGAGACTCTGTATCCTGACCCTGCTGCTTGACCGATTTCCGTGTAAGAAAATCTCACTGACGACGTTTTCATTTTTAAGATGGTGATAAGGCTCTTATTTTTATCTTTCGCTTCCGCATTTCGCTCGTGTTCAGGTGAAATGTATACCGAAGATCCGACGCATCCAGCGTGAAGGAAAAAACTTTTCTGGGATTTCAATCCTGGCTGACAGAACTACGGGGTCAAACAGAAGTGTGATTTGGGGAACAGTTATCGCATCCTTGCTTTTCTTAAATGACTTGTTTGCGTAAGATGCAGTGCAGTCTCGTTGAAATAATAATGTGATGTGTAGTAAGCTAGCGAGTTATCATTTCTTTTTACCTCCTTCCTTTATTCTTTTCTTTACCATTTGTTGTACACAAAGACACGGATAAAGTAAATAATGATAGTTGTATGCTACAAAGGACCTAGCTTAACATAGCGAAACATTTTAATGTTTTAGCGTAAAGCATATTGTTTCGATATGGTTTCGTGTGTTTAGAAATAACTAGCCGACTTTGGCGACCAGTTTGTTCGCCAAGATTATCGGAGTTTTAGGCTGTTAATTATTAATATGAGATGCATTTCTTTAAAAAAGCATTTCAACTTGTAATTTGATATGACAAAAATGCATGAATTCTATTAAAACAGTTTACTGCAAATTACAAAGTGTATAATATTACGAAATAAAAGAGGAAGTGAAAGTCCTACTACACATTGAATGATTGGCAAAATCAAATGATTGCATGTTTTAAAATTGAATTCCATCCTAAAATTTAAAAACATTGTTTCAGATAACATATAAAATTGAACTAAAAATAGTATTGCAACTAAATGAAGAATTGTACGGGTATGAAATTTATATCATTAAAAAAGGTAATTTTTTTAATCTCAAGATAATACAAAAAGCATTTTTTATAATTGTTTTGGAAGATATGAGTATCAATTTTCATAAACAAGTCATAATCAATATGGCTAGACTTAATAAGGACACCAAACTTGAAAAATTTTATAGCGATTTCTAGGCCAAATATAATTGTGTCAATTTTTTATTGGAACTTCATAAGTCGTTTGTTAGTATTTCTGGTATTTTACCTGATTGCAGACTTTTAGAGAGTTTTTGGATGATTGGCATGATTTTGACATATTTGGCGAGATACCGTACATATCTTAAGTTTTACTACGATTACTTATCTGCTAATGTTAAGCTTAATTTTGCACTTGATTGGAATTTCTATTTGAAACTTATTTCTTGATTTCTTGGATAAAGTGAAGAATAGTGTGCTCCCGAGTTTGTCGCCAATATTGCAACCCATCGGATCGTTCTTCTAGCAACCCTAATGCTGTTTTGTTTATTACTTTTTGCAATGGTTGAGTTGTACATGAACTACAACTTTATTATGAAAAATGTTAAATTAAAAATATTAAAAAAGTATCGATTAAAGATTTTAATTTTGTTCTTTATTATAATTAAAAGTTTATTAAATGAAGAAAGTTAAGCTTATAATTAAAAATTATTTTCTTCTTTCTTCTTCTTTTTTTTTTTTTTTTTTTTTTTTTTTTATGTGAATACGAACAGAAAATATTTATTCTTTTGTAATTTTTAATTGTCAGTATGCGCTTTAAAAAATCGTCTGCATTCTCACTTTAAAAGACAGCTGCAATGCAATTCTTCGCAGTTCTCGTAATTCTTTTGGTGCTCTAATGGTTGGTTCCCTTCATAATTTGTTATGTCGGGAGTATTGCGAACCTGTAGAATGGATGAAGGGTGAGTTAAATATGTATATATATTTATATATTTTACGAGTTGATGAAGTTAGGAAAGGATGCTTGTTTGAAATTTTGTATTGAGAATGGTTTGATATCGAACCGGCAGAATGTATGAAGGGTGAGTGAAATATATATTTTTTTACGAGTTGATGAAGTTGGGAAAAGGATGTTTGTTTGAAATTTTGTATGGAGAATGTTCCGATTGCTTCTTTCTCCGTTCTTTCTTTTCTTTTGCTTATGCACTGTTTATGTTATCCACACAATCCTTATGTTCAATGTGCTAGCGAAGCTACTAGGTTCCCGTTCCCGCTGCTAGCGAAGCCGTAGGTTGTTTTTTTAAGTTAAAAAATTCTGCCCGGTGCCTTCTACAGATGCCGAAGGCAGAAGGCACCGGGCAGTATGAAAAAAAAAAAAAAATACTTATCAGTAAAAAGTCCTAATTATATGCCGGGAATTGGTAACCATAACTGTTCTGCGGAAGCATTTGTTTATTTTGTCCGCCATCTTTATTGGCGACTTGGCAATGTTGGCGCAGCAGGGGGCACACTATAATTCACTTTTACCGATGTGAGTATCAATTTCCATAAACAAGTCATAATAATTATGGCTAGTCTTAATAAGGGCACCAAACTAGAAAAATGTTGGTGCCCCAACAATATAATCGTATCAATTCTTTATTGCAACTTTATAAGTCGTTTGTTAGCATTTCTGGTATTCACCCAAGATTGCAGACTTTTAGAGAGTTTTTGGATGATTGGCACTATTTTGACATATTTGGCGAGATACTGTACATATCTTAAGTTTTACTACGATTACTTATCAACTAATGTTAAGCTTATTTTTGCACTTGATTGGAATTTTTATTTTATTTCTTGATTTCTTTTATATCTTCTCTCCTCTGACAGAATGTCCTCTTTGGTGACATGGCAAACTATCTTTCTAACACTTCTAATATTTCACCACTCCATTAATTAGCTAAGCGAAGCATTTGTTTCAGTACAGCTGTAAAAGGTTCAATGAATGAAAAACAATCTGAAATTCGTATAATATTTTGTTTGTATTTGAATGTTGTCATTCGACAATTAGTAATAAGCTCTATTTCTGTGTCATTTACGTTAGCGTTTTATATAGTATATAGATTTTTAAGATTCCCAAGTCTGTGTGAAATTGAGATTTTGGATTTCGTTATAAAAATATGTAGCAGAAAAGATTTATAGGGAAAATGTTTCTTTTGGTATTTATATCTGTGAAATATAAGAAAGGATTGCTATCATTACAGAATATACTCAAGATCTTTTATTGTAATTATCGCATGATTTTTAAACGATGAAACTTCACGAAAGAAATTAATGATAGTTTTGACGATTGGTTCAAAATTTTTGGATGATTGCAAATCACGACTCTTTTGGAATGTGGAATGGGAAGTAATAGGCATGTCATATCGTAGAGAGATAACATAAAATCAGCGGTGGAACTTTTTATAATTTCGAAAAGAAGATTACTCTTAATAAAGAATGGAGTAACGATATGTTGATTAGGTATTTTCAGTTCTAGTATAGATTTGAATGTCCCTTCGATTGGCGACAAATTTTTGAGATGAAGCACTACTTCTGGTTTTCATAACGCTTTGTTTTCATTGATGTTACTGTTAGATTACCGATCGAAAATTTTTACCCTTGGCGTCAAAAAAATCGCCAAAAGATCAAGGGGCACCCAATTGTAAACTTTTACCGTATTTTCAAGAGCCGATGAAGCTGAGATAGTGAAAGATAATAATAATATTTTTAATGGAGAAGCTAAAAAAGATTTATTGCATATATTAGACTCAGTACTTGAATGATAAAATTATTCCAAGCTAGTTGATAGACAAATCGATTCGGCGGGAATCAATACAAATGCTGATTTCTACTGTATGATGAAAAGTTACAAACTATGATTTTGAATTATTAGATAAATTAATTTAAATTATTAATCAGCATTCATTTGTGAATATTAAAAACTGCATTTTCATTTGAATTTTTTTTTTCGAATTTATCTCTATATTTACTCAATTCTTTAACCTTTTGTTCTAGGTAAACAATTGCATTGCTTTAATACCATTTTGGCCAATAATTTTGTTTTACTATATAAAAATAATTTATCAGTATAATAAATACAGATTTTATTTTATAAATCCTTACTCAGAAAAAAGCCCAATAATAAGTTATATATATATATAATATAGCGATGCATGCTGATTAATAACGTTTGAAAAATAAAGTTTTTATTGCAATAATTTTATGCAATTTCATTACAAACTCTTTGTAATCTGGATTTCATCATCTTTGTTTTTGAATAGAATTCATATTTTACGTATCACTCATGAATGCATTCATAACGATTTAATAATAAAAAATTCCAAATTAAATTAAAACTTATTAGAAAGTTATAGTTATATATCTATTTAATTTCACGATTTTTTTTTTGTTTAACTGAAAAATGTTGCTTTTGTTACAAAAATTATTGTAAATTAAATTTTCAAAGTTAAATATTATTCAAAATAAATTAAATTGCTATTCAACAGATGCGATTATTTATTTAATAGTAAAAACAAAAATGGAATTTAAAACAAAATTTTATCAATCTATCAAAAAGCAGAATTTTATTTTTTACTAAACATTTGAGATTAGAGCAAAAATGTGTCCTCCTGCTGTTGTGTGGTATGGAGAGAGGAGTGCCAGCTCAGCTGTCGACCTCTTCATCTGACCGCGGTTCAAAATTACGAAGTCTGTCGCAAAATAATCCTAGTGTTGCTTTAAAAAACGGGACATTAATATAACTAAACTAAACTAGAGCAATATCGATAGGCGTGAAATATCGATAAATACTGTGTAAATTGGAATTTGAATTTATCCAGATATTTTAGCATTTAGTCAGTAATGAATTTTTTTTCTTCTCATGGCAGTAATCATTGTAGTTTAATTTTCTATTCAAATAAATTTTAGCATCATATATTCTTATGTTTTTATTTTGATCTTTAGAATTATTGTTAAAAAAGATCGATGCTCTCCGTTTTCGTAAATTTTTTTCGGTAATTTGCTTTTTGTTTTCTTTTTTGTCCTTAAATTAATTATTCGTTATTGTAAATATTATAAAATTTTACCGTCACTGCTTTTTTTTTTGTTTTCTTTTTTTTCTAATTTCCCTCCAAAGTAGTTTCAATCTTATCGAATCAAAATTTATTTGAAAGCATTTGATTAACCAATTATTAAAATTCTGTGTATAGTAAACGGTTTAAAGAACCTCAATTGTACAGCACTTCAGAATTATAACGCATCACGAAGTAAATGGAAAATCAATTACAAAATTACGAATATTAAATAACTGAAATTAAATAAAATGAAGAAGCATGTGATATCAAGAAAAAAGTAATAACGAAACAACTGAAATGAAGTTACATCTAATCATTTACAAAACAATAATAACTATATTTTCAAACAAGTTTGTTCCATTAAAACCATTGTATAGCCGAAATATTACTATGTGCACTAATATTTTTAGGTAAGTGTCCGTTTTTTAATGCTTTTTATCATTTAATATGGATCCTGATAATGACAGCTAACAAATGCGTTTGGTTTTTTTACTTAAGTGTTATAAATACTTTTTTGCATTCATAACAAGGGTTACTGAAACATTATAGAATATATTGTTTAGCTTTTTTGCACTGTAGTAATTCCATATAGAAAAACACAATGTTATTAGATGCTTGAAGATTTTTGCAATATCTTCACTTTTAGATTTTTTCAATAAATGAGCAAAAGTTGAAAGTTTAAACGGCTTAAAAGAAATTTCTTGCAGTTGAATTTTTAATTAAAGTTATATTTATTAATCATTAATTAATAACTTCATTTTTTGTTTATACGCCTGGTTTTTGATCGTCATAAAACTTCTTCCATAGAAATGCGCATCCATTATAAAGTACGAAGACATTATTCCTGATTGACGATTGGTTTAGATTACATTTACCGATTAACACTTTGTTTTGAGGTAGTATAAAAATGCAGGAATAAGATTGAATGGAATGTCGCAAGTTTGAATTACGGTTGGATGACGAGGTTGTCAATTGGAACATTTGACACACTCTCTTCTCCAAGCTCCCATATTCTTTAGGTAGAAAGTCATTTAAATCTCGACATAATAATGTACAATAGACAACATATACAATGGATCTTTGATGGATTTCGAATATGGAACCGACCGATTTCGAAGCCAAGACATTTCCAAGAGACCAATGTAATTCCATCGTGGATTCCAAAATAATTGGTTGGATGTTGTTGAGCAAAAACAAAGAGAAATGTAAAACGGTTGCTACCATCGAGTATTTACCTAAAATTATTTGTATATTAATTACTGTGAATTTTTCATTAAAATAAATGTAATCTCATTCTATTATCCTTATGCGGCATGTCACATTCTTCTTAAAGATTAAATGCTGTTTAAATTTTTATTTAAGGTTTTCGAATAAACTTTCTCAAACGATTAGCGAAACTAAGACTATCTTATACGACTGCCTGCTCTCCGGTTGGTCTCCCTGTTCCATACACGCAATGAAAGTCACGGTAGATAAAGTTTAAACAAAATGTATTCAGGGGATCGTGAATGTAATATTTTGCCTGTTACCTCAAACTTTGAAATTTGTTAAGTTTATTTTCGTAAAATACTTCTCTGTGAACCCTTCAATTATATGGCTACCTTCACAATATCGTATTTTCATGACGTACTTTTTCACCGTAACTGGCTCAGAATCCTCTTTTGTGCGATCGGAATGGAATTGAACCCCTCCCAATGCGCGCCCCATTCGCGAGCCCGCCTTAAAGTCAAGGCCATGAAGCAGTGCTCTAGTACCAACTTACTCCCCCCCCCTTTTTTTTTTGTATAGCTAGCTGCTTTTTATTATTATTATTTTACGTTCTTCTGATGTCTCAGAGATGAAAGAGGTCAATTTTATGGTCTCAGAATCTGAAAATTTATCGAAGAGCAGAGCGAAATTTGTGACCTCAACTGTATGCGTTTTTATAGCTGTCTTTTGGCTGAAATTCTTGGAAACAGGTTGTATTAGGTCTTTTGTGGATTTGTCTATTCTATGTATACACTTTTTAAAATCTTTTCTTTCGTATCTTATTTGCATCGTTTTCTTAAGAGAGTTTAAAAACTTCGTTTGTTTACAAGAGAAAATGCATTCAGTATCATTTGAATATTTTTTTTTTTTTTTTTTTTTTTGGCAGTGGTTGTCATTTTTTTTTAGTCGTTGGTCGCACTTTTAATTATTTTTGACTGTGGCGTGGTGACCAAAGTACAAGGGGGTTATATATCCCATGAGCCTTAGAAGACATTATGGAAACAAAACTTTATTACTTTTATGCCATTTTTTTAAAAACCGAATATGACGGGGATGCGAAAAGGTAAGGCCAAGGCCCGGGGCAATTTAAACTTACTAAGACGTCTTAATGACGTCTGGATTAAAAAAAAAAAAAAAGAAAATCATTATTCTCTGGATGACCTTCATCCTCTACTACTCTGCTTTTACGAAGTTTTTATGTAAACATACAAACGGCAACATTTTTTTTTATCAAGTTAGCATTATAAATTTAAAATGAGTAATAAAATTATTATAAAGAAGCCTTGCATTAGAAAGCGCATGACTGCGTCATCATTTTTGCTATTGTATTATTCTTTAAGGTACTGCATCAACCTCGTTTATAAAATATGACCAAATTATAATTAGTGTGTTGTCATTGATCATTTAGCCCGTATGGATCTAATTGTGTTATTAAAAACTAGCATCAAGATATTTATTTTGATATACACATGTTTCCTCAGAATATCGAAGAAACTTCTCAATGATAAATTCTTTTTCAGATTTCATTTTTTGAATAATATGTATATTTTGCTTTTCAATTGATTTATTCAGTTTTGAATAAGATATCACACTTATAAATAGAGTAACGAATGAATTCAAAAAATGGTAGTTGATTCTTAATTGCATAACTTCATTTAATTTTGAATAATCTTACCATATAAAAATTTTGTAAAGTTAAAAAAAAATAATAATTTAAGTATGAATCTTTTTCTCCGTCATATATTTTTACAATGGTTTTTGACTTCTTACCGTAGTGAAAATTTTGAATTTCCAACGTTTTCATTTTTTTGTAAAGATAAAAGTATTTCTTCAAAAATAAATGTCTTCTATCTGTAAACACAATAACTCAAAAAAAAAAAAAAAATCTTTGAGCTAAACAGATGAAATTTGTGGTGGCCCTTTATACAAACTTCGTATATTACTATCAAATTTTGAATGAAATCTATCACAAGAAATCTGTCTATCTAACCCTAGTTCAAGTGAACACAATTACTACAAAACTAGATAAATGTGAGTGTTTTTTTACGAAATTTTATCATCTAAAGTATAGATCCATACTAAATTTTGAACCAAATTCTCGAGTGGGTTTACTATCTGTCGGTCTGTACTTTCGCATGCATATAAATACGATAACCCAAAAAAGACAACAGCTTAAAATAATGAAATTTGGTGTGTGATCTTGATATTCAAATTGTATTTCTGTAAAAAACTTTTGTTTTCAGTTTGTTAAAAAAAAGCCTCGAAAATGTATTTGTATTTACGTTACTATATACAAAGTAAACCTTTTATATGCGGGATTTTGAAAATAAAAATGTGAGCACTCCTCGGGGTCTACATTTTTAATTGTTTGTATGCGTAAAATAACGCCTTTGTTAGTGAGTATGCAAGAAAATTTCGGTGAGACTACTCTTTCTTATTTTAAAAAGAAATGAATTACAATAACATTATATTAATTTCTCTTTTTTTTTTCCTTTTTTTTATCAGCATATTTTTTTGAATTTTTGTTAACTATTGTATTTTATTTCAGAATTACAATTGCTTAGTTTTTTATTTTTTATTTTCCTATCTTTTTCAGGGTGAAATCGACCGTAAGATCACTTTCACTCGTCTGGTGGATCGTCAGTTCTCATTTTCTGATTCTGATGGACGATTATCTGAGTGGCCGGACGTTCGTCTCGTCGATGGGCATTCAGTTCTGGAAGGGCGACTTCAGATGTTCTACAAAGGAAAATGGAGATCCGTTTGCACTAACTCCAAAAAGTAAGCGCTTTATCTGATTTTGCAATTACATATCTCGTATTTTTGCTTGTCAGCTTATGTAAAATGTTTAATTATGGAAATTTGCAGGTCTGTTATAAAATATCCTTGTTTTCTTGTTTAAAAATTGAACCATCGCCTTTGACAATAATGTTCTGAGTCACCGACATTAAATCCACAGTCTTTAGAGTCTTTATGAATTTTTTTCTGACTATGGGGATTTTATAAAAGATCTTTCGATTCCAATGTATTTCATTATAACTGTGTATTTATTAGCCATATCTTTGATAAAATATTAATAAATAATCGAATTTATAACAAGTTTAATTTTTCCTCTTCTGCAATCTTAATCTTAACCATAATATGCAATCTTAAACGTGTATTTCCATCTATTATGTAACAAATATAATTCCTTTCTGATATACGTAGTATAGAGAAAGCATAGTAATCATCAAAAACTTCGAATACGAGAATTAGACGAATATCCACATTTTAGACCTCCCTGAGCTTGAAAAATATATTTTTGGAAAATATACATCTGTCTGTCTGTGATAGAGATAAAAAAATATTTGAGCTAGACTTTTGAAATTTGGTGTACGGTCTTCATACCAATTTGCAGATTTCTATTAAATTTTTAGTAAAATCTGTTCAGATGAAGTCCGTCTGTCCGGTTGTTCTAATGTAAGTTAACACGACAAATACAAAAACTAAGAGATCTAGATAGTTAAAATTCGGTATACAGATTTAACATCTATAGTTTAGAAACCTGTCAAATTTTGAGCCAAATCCAACTACGGATTGATTGTCAGTATGTACTTTCAGAATCATGTAAACACGATAGTAAAAAAAATGCAATGATTTAAATATATCAAATTTGGTATGGAATTTTGTGACTATAAATATAGTGTTGTGTCAAATTTTTGTTTCAATCTGTTAAGAAAAACGGGTCTAAAACACAAATTCGAATTTCGGTGCTCTTAATGAATGTCAAGGATTAATCGCCAAATAACTCGCCAAGGATGACACGACCAATTCAGTAAAAATACCAAATTCACGCCAAAGGTTAATATTTCATAACTATTGAACGCCAATGCCATTCAAGGCGTTCTCTGGCATGACAAATCTATTAGAAAGTATGCGAGAAAGTTTTGGAAAGACCATTCCGCTGGTTTTTATGCTTGGTATTTAAAGTTTATAATACTTGAAATGATTGGTGATATTTCTCTCATCTTAAAAATAAAACAAGATAAAAATGGAATAAGATTTCTTTCTTATTCCAAACTGCTAAAAAAGGTATGGGATTATTCCTTTCTCTAAAATTTGGATAAACTGCAATAAAAATTCATTTTTTACCTTAGTAATTATAATGAAAGTGAGGTGTTTCGATTATAACATGTTTCCGTCATTATTTTTATGATAATTGTACTTTTCTTGTTCGAGTACAATATAGCGAATTACGAAACACACATGGATATTGGCAGCGTGCCAATATTTGTGTATATTTCTGGTTAATAAAACACAAATCAAGGTTATGTGAAATTACCTTGCCGAGATTAGTTTAAGCATCAGTTTATAAACGTAATTTTATCTGTTTTCAAGGTTACTTATGTCATTTGACTTTAGATCAGAAGAGATATAACTGTGATTTTTATAGCTTACTTTTAAAGCTATTTTTTTATTACATGGCTATTTTAATTGTTTGATTGGGGTATACTTAGGATTGTTTATATTTCAGAATGACAGACTAACCATTGTCTAGTAAATGTAAGTTAAAAATAACTTTTGCTGCTTTTTATTTTAAGAATAGATTCACATTCACAGTAATTGGGAAATTATTCTTGATATTATACGACAATACTTGAAACGAATACTTTAATTTCTTATTTATTATTTTAAATAAATTTTTTAAATGCGAATAGATTGGAGCTTTCGACACTTAACATTTTTGGCACATTATGTAAACTATGTTTATCTATCTTGATATATGGATATATATTTGTTCTTTTGAACATAAAGCTTGCTAGTTTAACATTTGGATAAATTTTTAGAATGATAATAAAACATCTTAACTTCGATTTCAAAACTTGCGTAATTAAAATGAATATAAAACTGAGAAATATTTGTTGCTAGATTTGTTACGTATGGTATTAAATTTTTTCAGTGCTAGTCACTTGCCTGCAATCTCATAGGAAAACCCGTAGCAGGGGTTTCCCCAAAACTTTCTCGCATACGTTCCAATGAGGATATTATCCCTCCCCCCCCCGTATAAAATTGTTATCTCGGATAATGCCATGAACACTACAAGTACTTAAATTTTTACTTTCAAAGTCCCCGGCATGATCTTTTTTATGCATGTATGTACATGTGTATTAACTGCTTGCCATTGCCGAACAATAATTGCAAAATATCAACCTTTAGCAGGGATCTAAAGTTTTTATCGTATCCAACGTATAATATTGGCAATTTTTTTCAGCTGTTAATCGCAGGTATCCAAGCTGCAGAAAATGGAATACGTATTTTGGACACCTTTTTTTTGATTGGATGAAATCCAAACTTGGCATAGAATTACAAATGTAGTCACAAGATCACATACCAAATTTCATTTATTTAAGTCACTGCATTTTTGAGTTATTGCGTGTGCCTGCATACGAGCGTATAGAAAGAGATGATCAAACATTTGACAAATTTGGTTCAAAATTTGATAAAAATCTACATATTTGATGCTTATCAAACCAAATTTCTTTTACCTTAGAATTGTTAGTTTTTTTTTTTTTTTAACTATCGCATTTACATGCATGCGACTTTATAAAAGGTCCCATATTCGAACCGAAATCATCAATTTATTTTTAGTATTATTACGATATTTAATGTGTAGTGCATCAGTTTCTTAATAATTGTCAAAAAAAAAAATACCGTCAATAAGAAAAAAAAAAAATCTCGATAGTACTTATTATAAATGGTACAAGTAGCTTTTATTCTCGTTTTACTCTTTTTTTTTTATCGATTAAAAATATAAAGAATTTATTTTAGCTGATATTTTTCTGTGAGTGAGGAAATATTTTTATTATTTCGATCCTTTCGGATATTTAAGTCATTTTGATTTTATTTCATCTTCATCTGTATTAGAATATCTAATCACATGAATCTCAACTTCCATATTTGTTATAATCAACGGGTTTTTTTTTTTAAAATTTTGTAACTTACTTTTCATATGAATGATTTCGAAAGAGTTTTCAATATAAACCAGAAAAAACACATTTTAAAAATTCACAATAGCTGAAAATCAAAATAAATAAATAAATACCAAAAAAAGTGTTAAAAATTAAATTCGTTCATAAATCGTTTGGAGTTAATTAGTTGAATGTATCTTTTGCATCTGACAACATGAATCCATGAAATTAAAATCGTTTTATTTTTTGCATCTAACTTCATAAATAAAATTTGGACCATGGATGAAAAATATAGACGTTGCAATATCTTGTTTGATTTTACAAGGCGGCGACAAAACTGGGAAATCGGGGATATCAGGGAAAAGTCAGGGTATTTAATCGATCTATAAAAATTAGGGAAAAATCAGGGAAATTCTTAAAAATATCTAAAAATAAGGGGAAATTGCAGACGAAAGCATGGGGCGCTATCATTTCTCTATATCTCCTAATGTTGCCAAAATTACCATAGCAATAGTAACTTGAGAAAGTTTTCTTTCAAGGATATAGCGACTTTTCGGAATTTCATTAGGATAGAAAGAGTGATAAGCTGATGAATATTGATAATAGCAACCCTAACAGAATTTTCCGAAGGATCAGTTTTCACTTTTCAAAAAACAGCAAGTGAATAAATTTTGGTTCAACCTACTCTCAATTCAAAACCTTGCAATGATGCATATCTTTGTTAAAGTTGACAATGATACTTTCTCATGGCAATAGTAATGTTGAGAGAGGATTTTCGATCAATAAAGATTGTTTTATGGGAGAATATGAAAGAACAAACACTTACTTCAAGAAGAATGGTTTGTGACAGCATTTAAACTAGTAATGGAATAAGTAATTTTATAGTATCAAAACAATTGATTTTAAGTGAGAGAAATTCATTAGCCATATCTGAAGGAGTATGAAGCGAAGAAATAAAAAGGAAAAAAAAAAGAATGAAATAGCAATTGGGGGTGAGAGAGAAGCTAAAAGAATTAAAAGCAAAAAAAAGGAGAAAAATACATTAATAATTGAGGTAACTAAAAAAAAAAAAAAAAAAAAAAGAGTTTGAGTTGAATAAAAAAAATTTCAAGCTTCAAAATTTTCAAAAAAGAAGCTTTTAAAACTTTTAAATTTTTTTAATTCAGGACAAGTTGTTTTAAAATAACATTTTTATTACTACTCTAATAATTGATATTTCAATTTTGAAACTAATAATTGATTATTATTTGCAATTTTTTGCATTTTAATTACTGTAGGCAAGAATTTGTTATTTGTTACTTAAGTTATTATCTTTAAATTATTATCTTGCATCTAATATTATTTGTAATAATAAATGGAATTAAAGAAAACTTTTATTCCTTTATAAAAGTACGTGTTTTTTATTAGAGAATAGTAATTTCTTACAATTTGTTTAAAAAAAAAAAGGTTTGAAGTAATATTTTGGCAGTTTCTTTTGTTTAAAATATTTACTAAAATAGAAATTATTAGGTATTTATAATCATACTATTTTTACATTTATGTTATAACATGTATTTCTGGCACTTATCCAATAAACGCTAATTAGTCATTGAAGTGTTTTAAAATTTTGAACAAATATCACAATAACCTTTACTGTTAACAACAGGATTTGATTTGTATTACAAATAGTAATTTTAATGTTTCTTAGAATTCTTATGCAGTTTTAGAAACAAATTATTTTGTTAAAATTACCAATATTTTTCCATAAAAGAAATGTAATAAATATTTCATTTAAAACAATGAATTTCATGAAAATATGTTATTTTTCTCGTAAAAGTGATTTCATTAATTCCATGTTGTACACATATAGTGGTCCTGAGTAAAGAGAAATCCTTGAAACTAATATAATTAGTAACCATAAGTCAGGAAGAGGTTTCAAGTTTAGTCAAGGAAAGAGTGTCCCTCTTCATCAAAATTAAGTTCGATAAAAATATTAATATTGAAATTGTATAGTTAAGATGGAAAAATATTATTTTGTTTATTACTAAGAATATTAGAAAGTATATTAGAATTTTTGTAAAAGTTTTAAATGGACACTGGAAATAGATATAAATGAGATAAGTACAAAATTATGGTATAATTGAAATAGTAGCAAGAGATCAATGCCATTTTACCTCATAAATGAGAAGTACAAAATTATAGTATAGTTAAAATAGTTGCATGAGATCAATGCCATTTTACCTCCTTTAGTGAAATTGAAGGAATGTATTTTTGGCATGAAATTGGTTCTAATTTTTCAATTCTCAAAAATGATCGCTGTATGTACAATTAATAATTCTTTAAACAGATGAGAAATTTTTGAAGATTTTATCCAGAATAGTGGTGTAGGCAGTGTTGAAGTTTTTAAGACTGAATTGTTGTTAAAATCTAATAGTAAAGAAATCAATAATTTTGTCAAATGGTATGGCCTAGAAACTTTTAATGTAGCCCAAGGTCAATTTTATTTTTAAATAACTATTTAATATCTTTCGCGTTGTATATAATAGAGAATTAAAGCTTTTCATAAGCTGATACTTTTGGAATATGATGTCTTTATGGTGATAATCAACTATGTGGAAACAAATGTCATAAAAGGCATACTTGAAGAATGATACAGAAACGCTGATCTTAAAATTGATTTATTGAGCCAACTTCTGCTTGATCGCTAATACTCTCTGACGATAATATTGAGTTAATTTTTACTTTACAATGGTGGCCAAAATTGTGGACACTTTGGAAATTTTTTATTTTTTCTAACTTTGCATGCTTATAGAAAGTGCGACGTTTCACAAAATGCAAAGTCTTGTATATCATTTTAAAGAGAATTCAATACTGATTTCAATTTCAAATATTTGTAATACAAAAAAATGTAAACGGCAATAATTATCGAGATGCATTAGATGCTGATGACTGCAGTGAGTTATCAGTACTTAAGTTAGCCTTTATGTTTTATTACAGCTTCACATCGATGTTCTATTGAGCTGACGAGAGTTTTAAGCTCCTCCTTCGTTATTACATGATGCCAGGAAACAATTATAACCTATATTAGTTTTCTTTTATTTGATGGATGCCTCCTTCGTATAAGAATTTTCAAACGATGCCATAAGCTCTTAATAGGAGTGGCGACTGTTTTCTGGCCATGATAACAATTCAATGCTCTTTGTACCAAACCACTCTTTCGATATTTTTATTATGTGGCAAAGAGCTGAATCCTGCTGAAAAATAAATGATGCGCTGTTGGAAAAGAGATCACTGATGAAAGATATAAGTTTTGGCTCTAGAATAGTATCAATGTATTTTCTTGCATTTAATGTTCCATCGATAACATGAAGGCGACCGATACCGTCTGCTGGCATGAATCACCTAATCATAACACTGAGTTCTTCACAGTTGCCTGAATGCAGTCAGGATGTATCTGTTCGTCTATTCTACGTCTTACATATTTTCGCTCAACACTACCGAATAATAATATTTTTGTTTCATCGCTCCATATAACTTGTGACCATTGATCATCTGTCCAATTAATGTATTCCTTTGCCGATTTAATCGTTTTATGCGTTACTGTAAATTGAGATAAGGCTTTTTTCGAGGAATTCTACCTCTTAGTCCAACATCTAATAATCTTCTCCTGATTGTTCTTGAACTGACAGAAAGCAGCAGCATCCAATTGACTTCTGATGGCCCCTTATTGGCATTCTTCTCTCTTGGAAACATAGTCTTTTTACTTTTCTATTATCAACAGATATGATGCACTTTTTTTTCAGCCTTTTTTTTCCTTTAATTTGTCTCCTGATATCTTAAACAAAACTTTCGGACTCCAGATGTAATCACTGAACCACCTATCTGTCTTACAATTTCATAGGAAAGACCACATTCCCCTAACACAATAATCTTAATTCTCTTTGTAGATGATCAATATATTCTTTTAATTGATGTCATTGCTTCTTGACTAAATATTAAAAAATTTAATATTTATTAGGAATTAGTAAAATTTAACAAAAATTTCTTACTTATAATTTGATGACATAAAAAACTGTTTTCCTTCTACAGAACAAAGCACAATAATGACTTGTTTCAACTTTAAACATGATGTTAGCTTCTGTTGGCAGTTATTAACATTTGATTGGTTCCCAGAACAAGAAAAATGATTGCTCAGGAAAGTTAGAAATTACAATCCACTTCATTACTGTGCTTGTTTTTCAGATTAAAGCAAGTATAACTTTTTTTGTATTGTAAATATTTGAAATTTGCTTCTTGTATTGAAATTAGCATTGAATTCTCTTTAAAATGATATGTAAGAGTTTACATTTTGTAAATCGTAACAGTTTTTATAAGCATACCAAGTTAGAAAACATAAAGATTTCCTAAAGAGGTGTCTACAATTTTGGCCACCACTGTAGATCTTTAACACTGACGTTGATATGAGTATCAAAAAACAACCCTGAGTCTTAGGATATTCCTAGATACTTGTACTTTCTCATTCAAAGTGGACAGCAATCGAATGTTTAAATGAAATCCAAAGATTACATTCTCAATTGGTCACCATTTTTACCGAGGATACGACTGTAATTCTGATTGAGTTTGTTGTCTTGATAATGATGAGACGGAGCTCGAAATGGGGCATTCATTCTGAAACATTTCAGTTATTGCTTTTTTTTATTTTCTCGTATATGTAGAATTGAGAAAAATATAGTAATCGTCAAAAAATCCGAACTCGAAATTTTAACGAATTGTCACATTTTAGACCTTCTTGAGTTCGTAAAACGCATCTTTGGAAAATGTCCGTCCGTCTGTCTTTCTGGCAAAAATGATTCAAAAACGCTTTGAGATAGACTGTTGAACTTTGGTATACGAGCTTAAAAAATTTTTGTAGATTTCGGTCACATTTTGATCAAAATCCGTTCAGCGAAAGTTCGTATGTTCCTTCGAATATAAGTTAACACGCTAATTACAAACGAAGAGAGCTAGATAGGTAAAATTGGGTACTCCGGTTTAAAATCTATAGTGTAGACATCTGTCAAATTTTGAGCCAAATCCAACTTCGGGTGGACTGTCTGTCGGTCTGTACTTTCAGAAAAAAATAAACGCGATAATTCATAAATGCAATGATTTAAATATATCGAATTTGGTACAGGATTTAATTTGACACAAAACTGCATTTGTACTAATATTGTTTCAATCGGTTTAGAAAAACGTGTCTAAAGCACAAACTCGATTTTTGAATACTGTTAATAGTATTCCACGGATAAATAGTCAAATAATTCGCCCAGAATGACACGATAGATTCAGCAGAAATGCTATATTCACGCCATAAGTTAATATTTCGTAACTATTGTATGCCATTGTCATGTAAGACGTTCTCTGATTTGACAAGAGTATTATAGAGTATGCGAGAAAGTTTCGGAGAGACTACTCCCTCTGGTTGGTGAAAGTTATTACTTTTGCAGCATTGCCAGCAAGAATAATTAAGTTCGATCTTAGGAATAACATCATGTAGTTGATGAATGTGAGAGAGAGAAAGAGGGATCTCTATTGTGATTTGACATCCCAATACAACAGTAATTATTATTTTGTTGTTTAATAGAAGGTTGTATAAATTACTGATTTATCCAACGAATTGTATTAAAGCTAGCCTTCCTAAAAAAAATTCGATTTTTCTTAAGTCAGAACCTGGAAAATCTTTATAAAAATAGTTATGATTTTTAAATTTTTATTAAAAATAATATTTTGATGCAGAAACCTTTTTTTTTTGCAGCTGGACTGCCGAAAGCTTGCATGTCATGTGCCGACAACTGGGGTTCACTGGAGGCCATCTCTATAATTGGTTCCCACGAAACAATGATTCTAGTCAACTCATGTACGAGGATCCGCGCTGCGCTGGTTCTGAATCCTCTCTAACAGATTGCCCGAACTGGAAATCCAGGCAGCTTGGAAGCGGAGTTTGTGGTGAGTAATGAATTTTGGAATGCAATAAAGATTTTTTCAAGTAAATTCCTTCGCCTAAAAGCTTTTTTTAAAAAATATTCTTACAGAAGCCGTTACATCGAAGGTTTTTCAAAAATTTTGATAAAACACTTTTTTTTCATTCACAATTAATTTTTTTCTTTAAGAAGTACACGCAATAAATATCAAAGTTTTTAATTCCAATATATATTTACTATTTTTATGTTCTTCTTGCCTGGTTAATTTTGTCAATATCTTGAAGACCAAGCTTCGCTCAGCAGTTTTTGTAAAATCGTGCGTTTTTTTTTCGGAGAAAATATTTAGATACATATCTCATATTAATTACATACGAATGTTTTTCAACCTTACCTACATATTAACTAGCCATTTAAATAAAAAAAATCATGAATGCACTAAGTTATTCGAAACAATCTGCTATATTACAATATTCATTTTACAGTTTATCTAGCATCACTTATATTTTCCAACTTAACACTCAGTTTAACCATGGTGAAATCGGGTCCCAGATGGCCTATATGACATTGTCATATAGGCCATTGTCAGAGCAGATAGAAAAAAGCTCTAATAGTTCATTATAAATAGGCTTTTTGTTGTGTGCGTAAAATCTTGATTTTTCTGGAAAGACTTCTAAACAGATAAACTTAAAAAGCAAAACCTTATTTAAACATAGCATTTGCTCCAAATCGTTACAGCCATTTCCGAGATACACGAAATAAATTTATATACAAGAATTGCTCATTTAAAGTTATAAGATATAAGTTAGCACAAAATTAGATATATACAAAAGATTTTTAGACGAGTAATTATACATAAAATTTACACGCAATGATGAATATCATTTTTTAAAAAATTTCTTCATTTATGTTTTTTTTTTTTTTTTTTACTCTGAGATCTGGAGCAAAAAGATCTGAGATCTGTAGTCTCTGAGTGATAAACTTTAATCTTCGCCAGTGTTATTAGAGGCAGACTTGCATATGCTTCTAATATTTTATTTTACTTATTTATTAGAAAAATTCTTATTTTTATAGTTAGATGCTGAATATTGCTAATAATAGATTTAATTATAAGCTTAAGTGTAATCTTTCAGTCAAAACTGTTTGTTTAAAATTTAATCTATTTTTCATTTATAAAAAAATGATTCCCAATAAAAATTAACTATCAACTTTTAAGGGGTTTATTTTTTCCTTCAGTTTATTATCAGCTTATGTGAAAGGCATCAATATATGTCTGTTTTAATGTGGAGTTAAGATTAACTTAATAGTTCAATGATGATCTGATTCCTCTTAATCATCATTGTGTGACATATCGTTAATATATATATATATATATATATATATATATATATATATATATATATATATATATATATATATATATATAATATAAATTTCATAATTTTTATCTTAAATTAGCCCATGTTAATTTCATTCTAATATGCTATCTTATTTCCTGATCCAATTCTTACTCTTTTATTTAATTAATTCCAACACGTACTCTTGTAAACTGATGACCTTTTGTATTTCTCACACTCCGAGCGAAGGGATAAAAATTCCTAATACTTACGACATTCATTTAAAGATACCTAATATTCCCTTTCCTAAGTCTACGCGTGTCAAAGAAATCTCTATCAGAATCTCTTGATAAAATAACTGAAGGGAAAATTTTCAGGTTCTTTGCTATTGTATCGCGATGTAAAAAGAAATCTTCTGATCATCGCTTCTTTGTTCATAATATGCCTCTCGTGGTGAAATAAACCGAAGATATAATTTCAGAAGTTTCTTCTTTTCAGCCACATATCTTCTAAATTATGAATGCGCGCGCGCGTGTGTGTTTAGAAATTTAATATATTTAATAGATTGAGAGCTCGAATTTAAGCACCCTAATATTCCATCCAACTATCCCCATCACTAGAAAAATGATCTCAAATGATTTCTATACAGGATTTTTTTTTTTGCACTTTTTGCTATCCTTTCGCTCAATTAATTATTGTCTAGGAAAGATTTATTTAAAAAAAATTGAAAGTTCCATTTAAAAATCAAAAGTAAAAAAATAGATGATTACTACTTCAGCAATTTATATAGAAAAGTTTTTTTATACGACTGCTTCACAATTACAAAAGTGGCATTAATTAATTACACCAAGTTATATCTTGAATCATTTTAGAATTATTTAAGGAAAATCGTGTACTGGACTTTATATGATGTATTGATTACTCCTAGAAAAATAATATTTCTGGAGGAAAACTGCTCTGTCCGATTCCTGCAACACAGTTACTGCAGGTGATATCTGACAAACCTGAGCCTTTTAACTTCAGCGAATGCATATATCAGGTGTTTCGGCAGGTGCATTTATTCTTGTTGCTTTTAATGAAACTATTTTTATTCGTTTTCTTTTTCCGGGTCATATTTTAAAAGCATCAAAATTAATAGTTGTCAGATAGCAAAAAGAAAAATGAGCGTCTCTTATCGCAAAACGGAACATCTTACAAGTCTGTTGGTGATATTATCGTAAATACGTAAAAATATTTTTCATTCTGTCTTTTTCATTAATTATTCATAGAACACGATTTTTTTTAAATTAAAAAGGATTTTTGCTAGGATTTGAGGAGTAATCCATATTTTTTCAGAGGCTTTTAATATGCAGAATCCTGTTAATATGAAAAAAATCCCCCCTCGGCAAGCTGGAAGGCAAAGGCCTTTACATCTAAGTTACTGTCTGACTACATAAATTGTTGATGTTAGAAACAGTCAAAATTATGGTTTAAAAAAAAAAAATTCAGTTCCTAACTTCTAAGATATTGCGTTATTGAAAAACATTAAATATAAAAGTTGTTGTCTTAATGAGGTGCTAATTTGGCTAATTGGAGCTATTTCTCTATCTTCAATATTAAGAAAGTCATAGCGAAATGAACATTTCAACCCTCCCACCATTTCCACCCCCTTTGAGTTAGATGGACCGTTTACGAACTTATTCGAGATTTTTACATTTCTAACAGCATATTTCAAGCCAGTTAAAATCCGAACAAAATTACTCTAGTTATGTATATATCCATTGCAATAGGTAATCTTCCTATAGGAATCTACCTAAAAATGCTTACCATGCTTAAAAAAATTTTAACACCTGGCGAATTGCGACAATAATTGTAATTCGAGTTTCCAAATGAGGAAGCTTTTTATCTAAGGTTTAATTGTCGCTACGTTTTGTCAACTAATCCAAGTGCATGAATTTTTTTTTTTTTGCATTATAATTGTCTGTAATTTATAAAAACAAATTTGATTAAAATACATTTGACCGTTACATTTTCAATTAATTTCTCACATGATGTAAAATCTATGCCTTCTACATAGCCTGTTTTAATATATATTCGAAATATAGGAAATCGATTAATCTATTTGATCCATAAAGAAATCGAGTAAGGAATGTCGGTTGCTCAAAAGTATAGCATATTTCTATTATAAGAGGCTGCTTTTTCAAAAAATCGATTTTGAGTTGCACTCTATTTTTATTTGTTTTACCCAATGGTATAAATATGTAAGAGATACTTTATTATCTATCTAATAATCTAAAATATTAACAATATTCCAAATTTTTATGTAATTGTTTTTTAATTCAATTCGATTGCTATTTGTGTTGTTTCAAATGCCCACTCAGGCATCTTCCTCTTTTTATCAGAAACGGGCATCCTTGCTCTCACATAATTCGTCATATTATAGTGGCAATTAGATTAAGTTTTTATAGAGATTAAGGTTTTATTATTAATTATTCTATAATTAAGTTTTTATAGAACCCCCTTTCAAACTCTTTAAGAAGAAACTGCTTACATGACTGTAATGCATTTTATTTTTCATTTAATTACAATATACTAAATGTGTAAAATGCCGGTAATGGTGCAAATAGTAGATTTCGAGTCGTTTTTACATTTGGAGTAGAGTTTAAACCAAGCAATCCATTTCAATGTCTTTACTCCAAAATGTGAGAGAGTATTAAATATTCATTATTTGCTACAAAATTTGTTTATGCTTAGGCTTTTCTGACAAAATGCGTTGCATTGAGAAAAAAAAAACATGATAAATGAGAACAGCGAAAATTTAAAATCCATTAGTATAATTACTATTTCTATATCCATTCCAATCGTTGTATTTTTTCAAAAGGCAATTTTTGAAGCATCAAATTATCTTGATGTTTCGCCAAAGCTCATCGAATTGTGTCTTTTGGCACTGTCGACGGAAATTTGCTCCAAACAACCTCTTTTTTTTTTTTTTTTTTTTTACTTTGTTCTTAAATGGCATTAACCGTGACACTAGAGATGGAATTCTTGCTCCAACATTAAGGTCATTAGACTTACGTAGCTGACCCGTGGAGTGTTATAAATGGCGGGTGACATTCATCGATAAGGAATGAGATAAAAAGAATCGTTTGCTAAAAAAACTTGAGAAAAATGTACAATTGTTTGATTGTTTCCCTCTGATTCATTTCTAAATGATTTGAATAATTTCGCTTTCAAAATTTGAATAATTTTAGTAAATAGTTGCTCTTTACTAAAACGACAGTTTTCTCTCTCTCTCTCTTTTTAAGAAAGCTAATATTTGGTTGAACTAATCTAAAACTGATGTTAAATAGTTTATGTGGTTTATAGAGTTGTATTTTAACCTTTTAAGAAATCTCATTTTTAATTATCAAATTTAATAATCGGTAATTTGTAATATAATTGCATGAAAACAACTTAGCAAAAATCTATTCACTTTGTTGTATGTTATGGAACTTCATCAATGTATAAAAGATATTTAATAAATTACCTAAAATCTTTTTCGTTATATAAATGTAATAAATAAGTATTAAGTTGAAATTATTTATTTATAAATTCCTTTATTTCAAAAAGCTGAAACTATAAAAAATGCGTTATGATTTTTTCAGGTATTTTAAATAATTTTTGGAAAATTCACAAAAGTAACATTATTTAACCAAAAAGAAAGAAAAATGACTATAAAAATATATGATTAAAATATTTTTTAATTAATATATTTGTCAAATGTCAGTCGGAATTTGATATAAATTTTTTAAGGATATTTCACTATCCCACTGACACGAAGCTACTATGAATACTCGTTCATTACAAACTGTAATACGGGTATTTTAGTTGGTTAAAAAACTGACCATTATTGCTCCATGCACCAAATTCTTCTGTGTTGGTCCATCGTTTGGGATGTCATCGCGACAACTACACCACCATTGCTGTATCTAAAGTAGGGATTACATTCATGCAGTTACAATCCATCCAGTAAGACCACGCATGTGCAGAAATTGTACAGTGGCCAGTACTTGTCCCATCGAGACAAGAACTTGCTATTGTCCGCTCTTTCAACGCATGCGCAGTCTTCCTTCTACGTATGTGTGCCTTACTGGAATCTTTTAACTGGCTGAGTATAAACCCACCTTTACTCTGTGATGATTTCTCGTTCACATATTTGTATGTGTTACTCCTGAGGCACAATGAGTTTGATAAAAAAAAACTATGATTAAACCAAAAAAATTAAGGATATACTAGATAGAAATCATTCCATGATACTGAAGATTTATTACATGATTGAACACATTTAATCAGTTTAGCTTCATAATCCACTTGCGCATTCTTTTATAGTTGAAAGAAAACAACGAAAAGGTAGTAGTATCAAAATAGGCATTTTATGTGTTTTACATCACAGTTCTCTTTAGTTGTATTTCTGTTTAAAAACAACATAAATATATTTCAGCTAATTAGTATGCAAAATGCTCTCTGCAAGAGCGAGTATTATTCTTTTTATTTCATTTTTCAATCCTTTGCATGCTTCGACTGACACACATCTAATCACACAAAAGATAAAAAAAAAGCATTTTTCTTTTTATCACAGCAATGGCAACGGTTAAAGAATCGGAGTATCTTTGTTTATTTACCGCACGTATGAGATGCGATCTGTGATTGTTTCCAGTTCGGTAAATTGGGTTCTATTTTATAAGTTTACAATTACACCCGTAGGCTATTTGTGTTATTGGGTCGTTTCATTTTTATTTTTGAAAGATTCGTCATCAAATTTTTGTGAAGGTTAGGTGAATATGTATAAAAGGCATCAAAATTGAACGGAATTCTTTAAATGTTTACAATTGTTTCTCTTAATTATAAATCAGTAATATTTTTGTTTTTTAGAAAACCTTTTTGTTTGCAGATTTTTTTATTTTTTTGATACAGTAAAACTAATTATATCACTTAAAAAAAAACTATTGGATGATGACGCGCTATCGAATTCTAGTTCAAACCTCTGTAAAGAACTTATCTTAGTCAATAATACAGGGTGTTTATAAAGTCCTGGACCCATTTTGATGTTTAATAACTCAAAAAATAATAAAGATAGATTAAAATTAATAACATAAATGGTTAAATAGACTCAAAAAGTTTCATGACCCTTGTCAATGAACTTCCACGTGTGCCCCCTTCGTCGCACGGAGAATATCAAGTCGATAGTCAATTTCACGCCAGGTAGCGACAAGCATGTCGGCATCCACAGACCCATTTGCGCACATTATGGCGATTAACAATGCCAGAAACATGAAAGGATGCTTCATCGGAGAACATTATGCTCTTCAGAAAATCAGCAGCATCTTCTATCCTTCTTAGCATATCTGTTGCAAAGGCCATCCTCCTAGGCCTATCGTTCGGTTCCAAAACTTGAACAATTTGAACTTTGTATGCATGCAGTCTTAATTTTTTCTTAATAACCTTGTACACCATCGAAATTGGCATATCCAATTCTGTTGCCGCTGATCTCACAGATATTCTAGGATTGTGTAAAAATGTCTCTCTGACACGCTCAACATCAAAATCACTTGTGCAAGGACGTCTGGAACGTTTCTTATCTTCGATACTTCCAATTTCTAGAAAATTCTTTTTCCACCCGCAAGATGCTGTTTTTGGATGGAGGATCTTTTTGGTAAATTCTTCTGAAATTTCTCTGTGCTTGCACTATCGATTTCATTTCTATGAACCACCATAAAATCTGTGCTTTCTCTTGGGGTGTATGCATTCTCCTTAATATCCGCTCGAATAAAACATCACATACAAAAGTACTACATAGAACAAACACATCAAAAGTAAACATAACATTGCAATAGTTGCCAAAAACAAAAGACAGAAAAATGCCATTAATAAGCAGACAATATTTAGAAAAGTACAGATATTTAGACTGGAAAATGAAATTATCTGAAATTAACCACACGCGCAGACGATATTTACAAAAGTAAAAATATTCAAACCTGAAAAGGAAAATATATGAGTTATTCCATCAATAAATGCCATAAGTTTGTTTATATCTTTATTATTTTATGAGTTATTAAACATCAAAATGGGTCCGGGACTTTATAAACACCCTGTATATTGGAACAGTTCTACTTCCACATGAGATTTCAATGTCATTCTAACATATAATTTTAATATTAGACAATATCAATAATATTTTAAAAGCTTTAAAATTTAAAAATCACTTAAAAATAAAATATGTAATAATAATTACTCTTCTTTCATTGCAATTATTCTTAATAACCTTGTATAGATATTTCTTCTTTCTTGAATTTTTAGATAGAATATATTACATGTAATAAAATAGAACAACATACATGCACACAGATTATATAACAATAAATAATAATCATTATTATATTTTGCTTACTTTGTTGTATTTTAAATAATTTCATTACAAGATATGGGTATTAAAATGATTATTTTTATTGCAATAGTCCTAGTTTTAGATACTGAAATGAATTAAATTGAATCGAAACCAAAGCAAACAACAGTAGCGTGTAACAAGCGAATTACTAACGAGGTTTCACTGTATCGATTAAAAATTTATATTGAGTAAGCGTTTTGATTAATTTCTGATTTATTATTGTAATTTACATATTAAATAATGATCTCAAAACAATTCGAGAGCAATTAATAATAATTGTTCTTTTTTTACGACGAAAACGTGCTTCATTCTTCCTTTGTTTTTGTTTTTTTCGCTATATTTTCTTCATTTACCACGACACTTAAAAACAACCTGCGTTGCTAAAATAAAGAAACAGAAAGATATAACAAGTTTTCTATATTTTTACACCTTTTTGTAAAAGTAGGGTCTTTTCTCTTCTACATTTTTAATATTTGTTTCCTACTCTCATGATAGAGGTCCAATGCACTATGCCAGCTCATCTTTGGATTTATTGTACGACTTTTGATGAATTCAAAACAAACGTAACTTACACCATAGCGTATGGCAACATAAAGTCATCAGATGACATGCGCAATTACAAGTGAATACGTACTGTGATATCAAGAGAAACGATTCCATTAACTTGGAAATTAGCAGAGAATTTTAAACCTAGATTGATATATATAAATAAGTAGAACGGAAGTAGGTTGTTTAGTTGTTTTATGAAAATGAGTATTAAAAGTAATGCACAGGGTAATTTATAAAGAAATATACGCTTTCCAGATACTGTAAAACAGTAATAATGGAAGACACGAGCCACCTTAGCGAATCGTAAAGTTGTACTCTTGAAGTTTGTGTCTCGCCCTTGACAGAAGTCACATAGGCAGTAGCATGCGTATCATGTTGCCAGTCAGTCGAAATGGCGGCGTCTGCAGTGGAAAAGGCTTTTTGTGTCCTTCGATTTAGCAAAACGGAATCCGCAACTGATGTGCAATGACATTTTCGATCACAATTCGGAAAAGAAGTTCCATTTAGAAAATATATCGATCAGTGGCATGAAAAATTTTAAACTGCGGGCTGCTTGTGCAAAGGTGTAAGTCCTGGACGACTGAATGTATAGCAAGAAGTCGTCATTTAATGAAGCCCGGAAAAATCAACGCAGAGGGTAAGTCTTGAAGTGCAGATTTCTCAACCCGCCGTATGTATTTGAGAAAGAAGCTGAAAATGATTCCAACCGAAGTGTAGGTGTTTTGAAAATCTGAATGATATAACTTTGGCAAACAAAAGCACTTTGAATTTTGCGCCGATATGCAGCTTCGTTTTGAAAAGGATGCCGATCACTTAGTTTCCATTAATGAAGCAACATTTCATGTCAGTGGGAAAGTACATAAGCACACTGTTCCCTTTTGGGGGAAGAGAGATTCTCAGATTGAAAGTGCAACATATGCGAGGTTCCTCTAAGATAAATTTTTACTATTCAGTGTCCAGAAAGCAACTGTATGGCCCCTTCAAAGGGGTCGCACATAAAACATTTGCTACTGTGTCTAACAATCTAAAATAACCCCATACAATTCTGTTGCAGGTGACATATAATATCTTACATTATTCTTAATTTACAGTGCATTGAAACTGTATACTTCTTTATGAATCACCTTGTATAATTCACGCGGTAATATATCAACATGATATATATCCGGCGGTATTTATGAAAACTCTAAGAAAGCTTCACAAATTAGGTAAAATGGCATATTATATCATTTAGTGGGGAAATTTCTGACAGATGTATATTCCACTCACCTACCCACCCCAAAAAATTTGTTGTTTTTGAAAGTGTTGATTATGGAGAAAACTAATTTAGCTTCCATTTCTACTTGTAGTAAGTATCATAAAGTTTTTTTTTAATAAAAGACAATGAAACGGTTTGATTTAAGCAAAAGGCAGAGAAATCCAAAAAAGAAAGAAAGGAAGAAAAAGGTAAATAGGAAGCATTCAAAGTATAATTTTCCTTTCCCATTTGGATTGTAAGGGCGTAATTTTGGTTTGAAGATTTGACCGACCATTGGTAAAAATAGCCAACAGTAAATGACAGAAATCAGTTAAAAGCTGGAACAGCATAAAATATCTCCAACTGATAAACATCCGAAGGAAAAAAAAAAAAAGAATAAACTGCTACCGCTTCTTATTTAAGACGCTGTTACTTTGTTATTGAAGTAAACGCATCGTTTCTTATTCGATCATTAGGATAAATTTCGAATTTTCTAACGTCACGTTCCGCGTAGGAACGAAATAGCGTGGTTTCATTTAATGATAACTGAAGAAGATCACGACTTCAAGCGTTCTATTATGGTTCTTGAACTTTTTCAGTTTTCTGAAACCATACCCCGCGATTATACACTTATCGGAAATCTTTAGTACTTCTGAAGATGAGAAAAGATTTTGTTGGTAAAGAATGGTGCCTAAAATTTTCCGTGACGCTTCTCCTTTTCTTTAATCTGCCCCATTCATGCTGGCACATTTGTTCAACAAACCATAGAGCCTTAACTGCATTGAGCGAATCAGCAGTCAATTTAATCCGGCCCACCCATAGAGCTGAAAGAAGTGATAAAAGTCTTAAGGTGAATGGACTGCTGGATTGAAAAATATTCAATGTCTTGTTTACCGACCAAAATATACCAAGAAACTTCTTTAATTTTATGTTGCTTAAGTAATCTCTTCTTTTCTTAGATTCTTTTCTTGCATCTTATGTAACCTCTGATGAGATTGCGTTTGAAGGAGAAAAAAAAAGTAAACTTTTAAATCACAGAAAGCAATTTCATATGTTCCTGATGGTTAGACCAATGTGTCACGACTTTCCATGGAATGCCCTTCACTTCCTTTTCGTTGCATTGTTTTTCACTTCATTATCCCACATCCAATTCTAGTCTTGCTGCATTATCTTTGTCTTCTGACTTCTCTAAAATGCAAGCGGATGTGGAAAATACGACTGACAAACAACGATGACTCTATCGAGATATTGGAGAAGTTTCGATATTCAGTAATCAGATGTAACTTTCATCATCATATTGTTATCGAAAATGAATGCTATCAAGAATGTGAAATACGTATCGGTAGTAAATAGATAGATAATATATGTTCGTTGAAATGAGTTCAAAGATATTAATAGAACTCAGAATGTCAAATTTCATAACCTTAAATGACATAATAAATTCTATGCCACAATGGAAACCTGATACTCTGATTTCATTATTCTTTAATTCAACGAAATGTTACGAAAAAAACAGATTACGTTATTAATCCTTATTAATTTATTAACTAAATGATGTTAAAATAGAAATTTTCTTTTGTTTTTAAAAATGAGTGATTAATCTTGTTTTAAACTTTTGATCATGTGAGGATGTAAATTAATGTTTTGTTTGATTTCAGAAGAAAAATTTGGAACTTGTCTTGTGTTAAAATTTAATTTTATAACAGTTCGAAATCTTTGTTCTTTTTATCTAGTCAAGCTAAAATTCAAATCTGTACATTTTTAAATATTTGTCCTGTTAATATTGCTGAAGTACGTGAAAGAAATATATATGACTGATATCTTTAAAAACTGTTTTCTCTCTTCTTAATAGATTTTCAAAGTTCCCCATTTAATATTTATTCTTTAAATATTCAAACAACGTGCGAATGACTAGAGATATAATATATCTTTTCAGTAAAGCCACAATCCTGAAATTTGCCGATATGATGAAGTAAAATAATTATACTCAAGTTATTTTAATCCTCTGATTTTTACTTTCTCGTATGGGGAAAGCGCATTCATCGTCAAAAAATTCGAACTCGTGATTTTGATGAATATCCACGTTTTACATCTTTTTGAGTTCGAAAAACACATTTCTGGAAAATGTCAGTCTGTCTGTGACAAAGACATTCTCAAAAAAGATTTGAGATGGACTATTGAAATTTGGTATACGGTTTTTGCTCCAAATTTGTAGATTTCTTTCAAACTTAGAGTAAAATCTGTTCAGTTTGCCTGTCCGTTGTTCTAATATAAATTAATACGACAACTATAAAACGAAAAGAGCTATACAGATAAAATTCGGTACACAAATTTTACATCTATCGTTCAGACATCTAACAAAGTTTGAGCCAAATCCAAGTACAGGTTGATTGTCTGTTTGGTCTGTACTTTCAGAAATAAGTGAACGCGATAATTCAAAAACGCCATGTCTTAAATATATCGAATTTGGTATGGGTTTTTGTGACTACAAGGGCAGTATCGTGTCGAATTTTTGTTTCAAACAGATGTGGAAAACGTGTCGATTCTTGGATATTGAAATTCGATTTTTGGATACTATTAATGCATGGCAGAAATCAGTCGCCAAATAAGTCGCAATGGATGACACAATAGATTCAATAAAAATGCTAATTTCACGCCAAAAGTTAATATTTCTTAACTATTGCACAGCAGTGTTATTTAAGGCGTTCTCTGGCATGAGAAATTTAATACAGAGTATGCGAGAAAATTTTGTGGAGACCATTCCCTCTGGTTTTATATGTCTATAATTCACCTCTCGCTTCATTGTGTGTCCGTACTATCATAGACATTGTGTGTGGTTTTAAGACTTAAACTTTCAAATTTCTAAAAGGATAACATATTGAATTCAGTGGACCATATTTTATTAAGAGTCTCTATTTTTACTAATTAGATACCTACATTTTCTGATCAAATTTCTATAATTGTTGATAAACAAAAAAAATCAAAGTACAGGGAAAAAAATTAACAACCTTAAGTTGATTTGCTTCTGTAGAAGCGTTTGGGAAGATTTGTTTTCTGTAAGCGTCTGTCATTCTTACTTTAACCCAAATCTGGCTCAAGTCTGTGTTTATTTAATTAATTTTATCTGGAAAATACATTACAAATCTGTTTTATTATTTTTTTATTTCTTGATTGCTCAATTTTTATTTCTTCTCTTCCTTCCAAAAGAAAAAAGCTTTTTTTCCCTTCTTTTTTGGGCCTTATTCCAAAATATGCTGCTTAAAGTGCAGATTTCAGGTAATGCAATATAAAAAGTAAAAATTTTATAACTAAGTTTCTTGGATTTATCCGATTTCCTTTGATGTACTATATCCTGCTTTTTGCTTTACCTTATGCTTTATTTCGCAATGTTGAAAGTCCAAATTTTTATAGATATACAAATGAATCAAATGCTTTTGTTTTTGTTCAATTTTGATTCTTGCTTTTATTTATGTATTTAATATTTAATTTATTATTGCAGTAGAAAATAATTGAATTTCTATTTAATAGACTATTGTTTTCTCATAAAAACATTTAAATTAAATCTTAATCTTGTGTTTTCGTTCTTTTATCTTTCATGCTATGTCCAGATAAGGATGGATGTAGAAACACCTCATTAAATTTTCTTGCTGTTAAAATTAATTGAAAAGGAAATAAAAAAAAATTGAAGTTCTTAAATCCTGCAGGGAGTATTTGTTTCAATAGCTATCTTAAGATGAAACGAATAACATTTTTATACCTTTGTTAGTTCTCTTAAGCTGTTTGTTCTACCTTTCAGTTAATTTTTTATATTTTCTTTTGATATCATTGTTCTGGCTGTTCATATTGTAAGTTCTGTTTGCATTTTTGTTGTTTGCATTTCCCTTCTTGTGTAATTAACAGACTTGCCGTCTTGGCCACGCGTGAAAGGAATCAATGTTGGATCCTCTAAATTTTTGCTTTGTTTTGTTATCTTGAAATATTTTCGAACGAGTGACTGTAAAATAATAAGTACTACACGCAATCATTTTAGAAATAAGTGCAAAGCATTGTTTTATCCCTTTTCCTTTCCTGAAAAGGTATTGAATGTATTCTGTTACCTTATATGTAAATGTTAAAAAAAGATTAATTTTGTGCTTACAGGCAATTAGAACGAAATAAATAGGCTTTCAAGGCAATTATTCTTAAAAATAAAATATGTTATCTATATAATTGTTGTGATTTGTAATAGTTTTAAATACAAAACGTTGGATATATATTGTAAACAATTCATTTCATTCTGTTTATTCATTCAGCAATTCATTCTGTTCATTTATGCATGATACACATTTCTGTAATTGTTTTGTGAATTATTTAGAATAATTTTCTTTAACAACTAGAACAAGGAATTCATTTTTGATACAGTAAATAATTAGTAAAGAAGATTTTTGCATGCGATAAATAAGTTAAAGAAAACATATGTATTTCTTATTAGAAACTGATATTTAATTTCCATTTTAACTTTTCGTTCTAGCATTTAATCTTCCCTTAATATATACTAACAAAGCTCTCACAATTTTGTCCATGACATGATGCATACCAACGAAATCAAAACACCATAATATAAAATAATGTTATGAAAACCAAGTAGAAAAATGATATTAACTTTACATTTTTTTTCATAGCAGTATTATCACCTGCTGAACTGCAGACGATAAAATTCGAAACAAATAATTAAAAATGGAGACGTGCAAATAAATAAAGAGAGAGAGGAATGGAAATTGGAAAGTTTTTTGCAAATGGTATTTTTAAAATTTAAATTATATAAAATAATGTTCATGATTCTTAATTTCCTATTTTAGCTGTTTGTCAAATGAGAGAAATTAAACTTTAGCACATGGATCACCGTTTTCTGTTATGGATTAGAAGAAATGCTTTGAACTTACCAGGAAAATAATTAATTAAAAATTAATAGAAAAACTTATTTCAGCCGTTTTTTATTTAAATTAGAAAAATTAAAGAATTAAATTAGAATTGAAAGAATTGGAAAAAGGTTATCGAATTTGAATATTGGATTCAGGAATTTTACATTTCGTGCTTTTTCTGAAAAGTTTCGGAAGAAAAAAAATTCTTTTTTAAATTTCAAAATTTAGTGAATTACGTTATTAGTGGAAATTAAGTGTCTTACAACTATAATTATTTGTTTTATTTCATGATGCACTGATTTTTTTTTCTTATTATCATTGGAGAAAAATATTACAAGCAAAAAAAATGAAAACAAAATCATCCAAACCAGCTCAAAAATTCAAATAAATTTTCTACGTTAATTCTAAAATTCATAACGCGAAATTCATTGACTTGTACGAAATTCATTGACTGATTACCTGTGTGTTAGATTTCATGATTTAAGTGCGATAGATTTGTCCAAATTCCGCTGGCATATTTACTTTAATAAAAATATATATGAAATATTACAACATTAAATAAAGGGACATAGTGCAAAATTCTTGATTATTGGTTTGTGTTTATGTTACTAAAAATTATTAGAGTGTTAGCAATCACGGGCACTGATCCTGTAAAGGGGATCTTGATGTTCTGTCGCCAATCTTAAGATGCGATACGGAAGCAACACTTCAGTGCATATCTGTCATTTTTTGAGGCCAAAAATGATAAAAATGGAGAAAAAAATAATGCTATACCTAAGGCAGTATTTATAGAAAATTAATTATTGATGACGGCAATGAGAGAAACAAAAGTTATATAATGCCTGTGTCCTCATTTGACCTCCGTATGCTACTTCACTGTACCAACCTGAGAACTTTTGTTTCTTGATTAGTTTTAACTTAAAGCGAACTTTTATTTTTCGCATCTCTTCAGTTAAATATAAATAAAAATATGCAGCCGCCAGTCTTGAAGCCTAGACTTTGCCTTCAGAAAACAGCGAATTTATTGAATAATAGAATCGAGTTATTATGAAATTGTTATGCAAACGAAAAAAAAAAAAGTTTGCCTGCTTCAAATAAAGCTCTAAATTATTATGATTATAAATATGGGATAAATGAACACTGGCGGTCATTCTTTTACGGCCTGATATTTTACCATGCCTAAATTAACTTTCTGGATTTCTCTCGATTTAAATTTATTTTTACGTCATTAATGAAACAAGTTAAAATTCTGTACAGACAAATTAAACTGAAAATAAGCGGGCCGCGGTGGCCTGGTGGTAAGGTTTCGGCTTCGGAACTGGATGGTTTCAAGTTCTATGGTTCCGATTCCACCGAAGAACCGTCTTGTAAGTGGGTCTGATGCATGTTAAATCCGTCGGGCTAAATATCTTCCCGCTATTGTGGTGTTGAGGGGGGGGGGGTGCTAGCTCAGGTGTCGTCCTCGTCATCTGACCGCGGTTCAAAATTACGAGATCCGTTCCAAAATAGCCCTAGCGCCGCTTTAAAATGGGACGTTAATATAACTAAATTAAATTGAGAATAAAACAATAAAAAAGCTTAATTTCATTTTTCGTGTACGTTTTTTTAATCCAATTAAATTTCGAAAATATAAAAAGTAAGAGAAAAAATAAATTGTGTGGTGCATATTTATTGGAAACAAAGACATCTAACTAAAATTGTTTCTGAATGGACTCTGTGGCTCCTGTAGGAGACTTTTGTGTTAGAAATGTCGCTAATTTTTCATAATTTTGCTATATTGTAAAAGCTTGAATGCTATATTGTAAAAGTTTGAATGCTATATTGTACTGTATTGAATGCTATATTGTAAAAGGGATAATTGTACCATTAGTACAGCATATAAGTATATGAAGTATGAGAAAATTATTCAATGTTGTTTCTCTGAAAATTCAAAGAGTTATTAAGAGGGAGAGTTTATCTTTTCTACGACCTATTTTAAGTTATCAGGTATTCGAAATCTTATCAAGCAAAGTTTCGTAATGTTTAAAATTAGTTACTAGAGATTAAATGCTTATCATTTGATAAAAATTATTTTCATACTTTAAGAACTAAACATTGCCAATGTTTGTTTATATTTTATCCTAAACAAAACTATATTTTAGAACTATATTATTACTTTATTATATTAAACTATATTATTAAACTATATTATTAAACTATATTATATTAAACTATATTATTAAACTATATTATATTAAACTATATTATTAAACTATATTATATTAAACTATATCATTACTTTAAACTATATTTTAGAATTGTGATTAAAATTATATTGATTTTATCCAATAGTTTACAAAATGCAAATATCATCATATAGCTATTATATTTTCATAAGTAATGAGAATTTTATCCTGAGATTTGAATTTTAATTTCTTTAATAACCATTATACTTTTCGGAATTCAAAGAAGAAACATAATTTTCATTCATCCAGAAGAGATTGTTATGTGCTCTACTTGCTGAAGAATTTATGTGAGAACATGTGGGAAATGATGAGATAGCGGAAACCTTTCTAGCAGCTTAGGTTCATTTCGCTGCGATTAAATATTCTTAGTGTTAGATGGACCGCAGAGCATAACAAACTCTTAATTTCAGAATAAATGGAAGTTAGCTCTTCTAGTTCCAGAAATCGTCTGCCTGGAATGGCATCGCTGTGTAACAGAATTCTGAAATTCTTCTCATTAGAGCTGTCTTCTCACGGCAGCTTCGACCAAGCATAGCGAATACTATCATCAGCTGCCGAGAAATGATGTGAATTTCCGTCATACATAATACATGACAGGAATCTCACTCTGCAGCCTGTTAAGAAGCCGCCGATGTGAAACTTCAAGCCTAGGAATGATTTCTTTAGAAATATCTGATTCATCGAATGATGGAAAATATGTTACTCATTTCGAAAATGTCGGTTTTCTTGAATAATGATTAATTCTGCAATGGAAAATATTGCTTATTGGAATAAAAAAATCTTATTCAAAATCATTCAAAACAAGAATTACTACATAAAAACTAAAGGTATACTTTTAGTTTTTTCCGCTCATGCTAGGAATGACTTTTAATTGGTTATCCGAATTAGAAATAATTTAAAATGCAAAAAAAGAATAAAAAGTAATAAAAAAGGAAAAGATGTATCCGGTCTGAATACTTTTTGCAGGGATTCAAATCAGGAATTTTCTTCTGTGAGGGGGTCTCACTTTCGTTCAAGTATTGATCCCTTGTGACTCGAAAATCCTAAAAAATTGGAGTTTTTTGCATACAAGAATTAATATCAAAAAGCAATGACATTAAAATGAGTCAATAATAAACAAAATACTATTTCAAAATTCAAATAGAAGCAAAACCTTATTTAAAAGGAATCAAACCAAACTACTATAATACAATTATCAAACGATCAAACTAAAAAAATATCAAAAAGATATAAAAACTAAGAGCATACTAATTGAATGCATTTGCATTCAACTGTTTATTAATGTACATTTACATTCAACTGGTATGTTCTTTGCTTTTATGTCTTTTGGTTTTATAGTTTGATAATTGTCTTATAAGCGGTATGGTCTGATTCATAATTTAAGAGTGCGCGAGGCGGTGGATTCCACTAATATTCCCAAGACAAAGGTACATAATCACCAGATCAAGATGGGGACTAAGTCAGTCAATGTGATGTTTCGGTTCCACACTTACTGACGGAGAATAACGGCCTTGTGAACCTTTCTTTACGTTTTTGCATCAATGTGAAAGAGATCCTTTCTTAAAAAGGCTTGTCTCTGGAGATGAGACTTGAAAAACTTATTTGGTCCAAGAACAATTTTCAATTGCATCGAAGCTTAGATTTCACCCAAAGAGTTTTTTTATCCATTTAGCGGAACTGCTAAGGTGTAATCTATCATGAGAGCTTTCCTCATGTAAAAGCTATTAATTATACCAAATACTGAAATCAGCTTGATGATTTGAAAGCAGCTATATATAAACCAAATTTGGCGAACAGACAATGCGCCATTTTGTTTATAATAGCAATACTAAACCATATGTCTCATTGGCTGTAAAAGAAAAGCTGTTAAAGTTTAATTGCGATATTATATCCTACGTATACCAAAAATGTTGCTTCATCCGGCTATTAATTGTTCCTGTCAATTAAATATAATATCAGTGATAAACGGTTCCAATTCCTAAGCGAAATAAAAACGCACCTCAAGAAATATTTTGCAAGTAAATTTCAAAAAATTTAGAAAGAGGAAATAATGAGGCTTTGTAGGGGATGTAAGAATGTCAGTGACATAAGTTCATATATAAAGTAATGAATCAACCTTAAACAACAAATATCATGTATTAAATTCTATCAAAAGAAGAAAAGAAATGTATGGATCATCTGAATAATTTTAAAGCTTCATTTAATATTAATAGAAATTCATTTATAAAATAATGTTCAAGTAATTTGAGTTTAAATCATAGAATTCTAAGAATTCACTGAAGATCATTGAAAGGCAGTTTTTATTGTCTTCACTGCAATACAAGTTACAGAACCTACAATACGAAATATAATCCTTTAAAAACTTTATAAACTAATGTACGATATATTCTAACTATATAAAGTATAGAGAGAGAAAGCGTTGTAATCTTTAAAACATTTCACTTCAAAATTTTGATAAAACTCCACATTTTAGGCTCCCCTAAGTGTTAAAAAAACATAGCACTTTTTGTATTGTATTACATACAGAAGAATCGAATAGTATATTATTTATAGAATATAGAAGAATATAAAAAAATTATTTGTTTTACTTCTTTAATTTTGAATTTAAATTTAAATAAGATATTTAAACCTAATTGAAATGTGAAGGAAATAAACATTCTTCCTGCAAAAGCGATGCGCTAAATCACTGTGTGTTAGATTCTAAGCAAAAAATAGGTCGAACTGGTTGATATTTAATCCTCGAAATTGAGAAGGCTGCCACAACTTCTTTTCATTGAAAGTAACCGCATGGTTTTTGAAGTTAATTTAATACTCTTTGCATTTTTGACCTTTGACCAAGCCATAATTGAAACTATTGTACTCAAACTTTTACGGCACTTGATTTTTAGTGCAGTAATATAAAACACGCATTGTTCGTCCCCGCTGGCTTTTTTGGAATGGCACAAGTGTTTCCAAATTCATTTTGAGATTTAATTTCTTCCTACTGCGTCATAGAACGGCATCTAACAAAGCTAACCATTATGAAATACATCCTTTTCTTATATGTAGAAATCATTTTCTTTATTTTTTAACTTCTCTCATGTGAAGTATATATATCACATCCATTGGAATCGTTACAATATAACGGATACAAGATTTTGATTAGATTTTAGCATATTCTTCAAGGAATGAAAAAAAAAATAGAAGAAAATTATGACTTTTTATTTGGCTGCCTATCCGTACATGTGTGAACAAAATAATTCATAAACTCAAAGAACAAATTGAATAAAATTTAACCTAGCGATCCTTTTACTAAAACTGTTCCTTTTAAAAATGTGATCATTCTATTATAATTGTTGATCTGTAGGAAATTTAAGCCTAAATCCGTTAACAAGAGGGAATACTTTTACTAAAACAAATGCTCATTGTTATTCATTATGTTCCGGAACTAAACAAAAAGCGCTATATTTAGCATGGGCATAGCTGCTATGTTAAATTAAAATTCTGCGAACACTTTTAATTATTTAATTTATTTATTTGCCTTTTGATTTTCAGAATGGAAAGAAATTCAAGTTATTTTCCTGTAGTTATATTGTTTTTGTGAAAATATTTACCGAAGCAAAATTAATATAATATAAATAGTTTAAATTTTTGAAGTAAATCTTTTTTTCTTTTATATTTATAAATTATATAATAAACTGGATATTAAATAGACCTAATTTTCATGCAGTCCTAATTGCCAAGTTTAATTTTAAATAGATCTATTTGTCTTATAATGATATAATTTTAAAATTATATTGGTAATTCGGAAATATTTAACTTTAGGTGGATCTTGTTAATACAAATACCCAAATCTGAAATGTTGCTAATACAATTCTAATGAAACTTTTAGTAGTTATGCTGAGATGCTGAGAGTAATATGTTACTCTTTAAGAGAAAAAAAGCTCTCATGTGAATAAAGAGTTGCATTATATGAAAAACAGTTCTTAAATTTCATAATGCAGAAAAATTTTCTTGCAAATTTATGAGTATTTTTTTCTTCTTCTTTTTTTTTCATTCTTATGATTCGCAAAATTTTTCGCTTATGTCATTTGAATCAGATATTTCCGGAAAACTTGCTTCTGATCATTTTTATCTTTTATATATTGTGTGAAAAATAGCATAAACTGTTATATTTTGCAAATACTCTATTGCTGCAATATTTTTTCTACTTGCATATAGTTAAATAAATAGCTTACTATATGAGGAGAAAAATTTGTCTTTTGTAACTTAATTTTTCAGCAAAGACCAGTTTATTTTATAACTTATGTGAGAAAAGTTACATTAAAATGAATTAAATTTTTAAAGTTATCTTTTAGCCATCATAAAGTCAGTATTTTATTCTCCAATGATAGAGTTAATAATGTTAAAAGAAAAAAAAAAGATGAATTCATTATGAAATTGTGCTAATAAAATGTTATTAAAAAATCAGTATTTTACAATGTATTAAACTATACAATTCCTCTATATTGCAATGCCTGGAATTTTTGTAGAAATTCAGCAGCGAATGTTCAACTTTCGCAGTTTAAAAGAGAATGCATTAGTACCGCCATTTTTGTATTATATGTATATACTGATATCTCTTAATTTAATTTGTCTTAATTAATTTCCTAATTTTTGTATCTTAATTTAACCCATATTAACTTCATTCTAAAACATTCTCTTATTTCCTGATCCAATTCCCACATTTTTATTTAATTAACTCAATACCCGCTCTGTAAACTGTTGTATTCAGCAGGTTCTCACGCTCCGAGTGAAGGGACAAAAGTCCTTAATGTTTGCAATATTCTTTTAAAGATACCTAAATTTCTCTTTCCTAAGTCGTCACGTGTCAAAGAAATACCTATCAAACTCTCTTGTAAAATCACTGAGGGAAAAAAATTTTGGTCTTTTTCTGTATTTGTATCGCAGTGTAAACGGACGTCAGTTTCATCATCGCTTCTTGTGGATAATGTGCCTCCCATATAAAATAAATCAAAGTTTAAAGTTTTCAAAAGTTTCTTCTATTTGGTAACTGCAAAACTATATTTACACACACACACATATATATATGTAACGGACAGTGTGTTTAATCTCAATTGCAATACACTTAAAAAGGAATCTGCTTTCCCAAATGTCCTGCATGCGGTTAGTAATAATAAGTCTTGCTATCTTATTTCTTTGCATATCAAGTAGAATTCAAATTTACATTTTATGGATACACATACAAAAATACACATTTTTACAAATTTGTTAGAAATAAGTCTTGCAATTATTTTTTTCATTAATTTATGACTTTGTTACTATTATTTCTGGTGCTTTCATTTGCGAGGATTCTAAATTGCATTATTTTTCCACAGTCCAGTTTTTAAAGATGCTTTTCAATTTTTTTGTTTTTTTTTCTATTCCGGATTATTTTAAAAAATCATTTCACCTTAATAAAAAAAAAAATGCATATATTATGGGATTACGAATGAAATTTGAGGTAAAAAAACAGAGCAGGTTTCAATATGGAATTACTAGCACGACCTGGATAAATTTTCTTTGAAGTGGAGTGTCCCATTACATTGTTCGAAGAACGAAATTTCCGTTTTTCTTGGCAAAGCCTTCTGCTAGCGAAAGAGTGAGCTTTTAACTTTGCCTTGTATACGCTGTCCGGGGTAGCAACGCCCTCTTTTCATCGAAAGCATGCGCCTTACCTACGCCTTTCTTTTTTTCCTCGTCTAATTGACTTTCTTTGGAGAGGTGGGGGAAAGGTCAACAATCTGGTCGAGCATCTTTCAGTCGGTTTCGGTTAACTCCCGAAACTGGGAAGGATATAGGACACGGGAGGGAAAGTGAGGGAGATCCGATAGCTTCGACTAAAGAGCTTAGAGGGAAAGTTTTTTTGCACTTCCTCCTCCTTCCTTTTTCTTTTACTTTCAGGGACTCTGTTACTTTGAAATTATACTACAATAGGGGTTTCTTTTATCTGTGGGTTGCCACCCCTTATTTGGTATTGCATGCTTGAAATGCGGTATCGTACATTTACTGACAGCGCTGCGGAACCGAATGAGGGGACCTCGAGGGGTTTTTTTTACCCCCTCCCTTCTGCATTTCCAAAATAATTTAATTTTATGCTTTCATTTAAGTTACAAGCGTTGCATACTCTAACTTATCCTAATTAAAAGTTAATGTCTTTAAAATTTCAGAACATTATTCTCAGATTTTTTTCATGTTTTCAAATTTGCTTACGAACTACTATGTTCCTTTTACCTTTTGTAGTTGGCTGGCTGACAGTCAACAACTCTGGAAAGCTTTATATTAGATGGTGTGAAAAGAATCTTGTATTTTTACTTTCCTGTATACGCAGCATGTAGAAAGTATTGTTATCGTCTAAAGAATTCGACTTCGAGATTTTGACGAATCTCCACATTTTAGATCTTCCTGAGTTCGAAAAACACATTTCTGGAAAATGTCCATCCATCTGTCTGTGACAAAGATAACACAAAAACGCTTTGAGTTAGACAAATTAAATTTTGTATACAAGCTTAAAACCAAATTTGTAGATTTCTATCAACTTTTGAGTACAATCCGTTGAAGAGGATGTCTGCCTGTCCCGCTGCTTGAATATATATTAGCTGGTAACTACAAAATGAAGAGACCTAGATAAATGAAATTCGGTACACAGATTTCACATCCATAGTGGAGACACCTATCAAATTTTGCTCCGAATCCAATAATGGCTTGACCATCTCCCGGTCTGTACTTTTAGAAACATGTAAGCGCGGTAACTCAAAAATGCAATGATTTAATGTATTAAATTATATATATAATGATTCAATATGTCAACAATTTAAATATATCAAATTTGGTATGGATTTTTATGTCTATAAGAGTGCAGTTTTGTATCAAATTTTTATTTCAATCAGGTGGGAAAACATTCATGAAACATAAATTCGATTTTCGCTCAATATTAACCGCATGCCAGGGATTAATCACCAAAAAAATTACCTAGGATGACACGATGAATTCAGTAAAAATGCTAAATTCCCCAAAAGATTAATATTTCTGAACTATTGTACGTCAATGCCATGAAATGTGTTCTCTAGGGTAATACTTTATTAGAGAATATGCGAGAAAGTTTTGGGGAGACAGTTTCTGCTTGGTTACTATTTTGTTTAGATTCTGAAATTTTTGTACGCTAGATATTGAAACATTCCAAATTCATTCTCCTGTAAGTGATACGCAATTAAATGTTTTATTTTCATTGTCTTAGTGTTTTTTCACGTGAGAAATTTCTTATGCCGAATTTATATCAAAGTCAATAAAAAAAATATGTATATGATTTTGGATGTTGACGAGAGGAAAAGGTTGCTCCCGAATTTGCTTTGTCCAAGATTATCCGACCTTACAGCTATGACATTTTCCATATTGTAGAATACTAGACTTACTATAATCGAACCTTATGTGGCTGAAATGCTGATCGATTAAGAAAACCGCCGATGGACTAGTTTTATAAATGCTCGTTTGAAAAGTAGGGATTCAATAAAATCTCTAGGTCGAATTGTTTGATAGTTACTATGCTTTCTCTTTGTACACTCCGTATATGAGAATGTGAAAGAGTACCATTTTGTAAAACATAGCTTGATTTCGATATTAAATGAGTAAAGAATATGTTTCTAAAACATCAGCTGTTTTAGAAACTATCGGCACCTTTTTTAACCGTTGTCTTTCAATGGCGTACCACACCTGCCTAAATAAACTGCGAGTCGCACCTAAATGTTCGACCTCCTGGACCACTAAACTCAGTCGAGCGAAACTGCGCTCGTGCTGGAATAATGCAGCTGTTTCGATTTTGTGGCCGTTCATATCTGAAAACAAATATTGACGTGGTGGGACACATGCTTCATTTTGGTTCAGTAGGAAGGTCTTTTTTTTTTTTATTTTCTATTAAATAAATAATTATGTTTCGTTGACATAGACATAGGAATTATTCTGCAATAATGTCTGGTCAATTGAAAGTCGTCTGAAATCTCCATGTTAACCATATAAGAGCGTGATATATCATATAGGCATGTATAATATATCGTTATCTTTAATGTGATAAAGGATTGAATTTTGTTGTAAATGCTTGAAAATAGACGGTTTTTTTTCCCATAATGATAAGATTTTATCTTTTGAAACGAAGATTAAAATTTTATTCTTTGAAAATAAAGTTTAATGCATTGCTCTATGTATATCTAATTAATCCTTTTTTTTCCCCAAAAATACCTTTTAAAGTATAACTATTGTAAATAATATTCGAAATATTAAATTAATCGAAAGTCAAACTTCGGAGGCCTTTTCAAAATGCGGAACAAGTGATTTCTTATCTATTGCATTCCCAAATAAGTTCATTCCCTTTTTAAAATTATAAAGATTAATTTGATATGCTGTTTTTGTTATTTGACATTAGCCGTTGATAATGTGATTGATTCGTTATCGGTATTCGTTCATAATCTAATCATCCAAATCTTTAATTAGAGAATTTATACCCATATATTTTTAATCTTAAAACATGATATGAAGACTCAGTAAAAAAAAAAATTAGTGTGAAAAAGAAGAAAAATCGTGTTTTTAAAAATTACTAACATCAAACGATTTCACGTATTTGCCTAACTCATGTCAAAGAATTTTGACAAAGCAGCAGAATTGCTAATCATGGAATTTTTGCCCATTTCTTGGAGAATTTTAGGGATTTTAGCACCAAATATTGTATAAAATTACTGTGGCCAACAACTAATTAAAAAGAATTTTGAATAACCAGACTTAGAATCTCAAATGTAATTTATATCTACTCTTTCAGTTAATTTAATTCTAATTTTATTAAAAAAAATTATTATTCTACACATATACAAAAAGAAATTATAATATTCAAAACATTCGATTTCAAAATTTTGATGAATTTCCATATTGTCAGTTTTCCTGAGTCCGGAAAAGAATGTGGAATTATATTACACGATAACTAAAAATCGGAACAAAACAAACAAAATTTGATGAATGTTTTTTAATAAAATAAATAAATAATTTCTACCAAATATAGGCCAACATCCATCTACGGAATCCATCTCTCTTAATTTCATAAATTAAAATATTGTTTTGCCAATTGAAAATACTTTTACTGTAGGAGATTGCGGATCGAGAGCCCAAGTACTCATTCGAAATTTCGTCCTCGTCGTCTGAGCATGTGAATAGCATAATCCAAAAGCACCATAAGATAGAAGGATGAAATCCGAAATATAATTTTAATACAATCAAATTTTGGACTAAGTAAATATGTAAACAAAACTTCCCTTTTTTTTAAAAAAAAAGAAGTTAGTTAAATGAAATTTGGTATGAGATCTTGATACTGAATTGTAAATCTATACCTAATTTTGAAACCAAACAATCAAAAGAAAGAGGTCCGTAATTCAAAATTCTTTCTTTTTATTACAACGCATAATCACTTCATATGAGAAATTCCTTTTCTATTTTTAACATGATAATGTTAATAAATATAACATCGGTAAACTGCACCTTGCGTGATGAAAAACATCGTTCAATACGTTATAGAAAACGTAGAAATAATGCAGAGACGCAATTACCTCTGGGGTAATTTTTAATTAAACAATCTAATTAAAATTTAGTCAATATTTTAATATTTTCCCTTAATAACTTTAGAACATATTACTAAACAAAAACATTATTTTTAAATTCAAAAATAAAATTTTTTTTTCAGCAATATCAGTTTTATTTCCGTAAATTTTTTTGTTTAATTTTAAATTTTTAAAAAATTTTTAAGTCCATTTTACAACAATACTTTTTATTTCTTTAGGTGCTGGATTTATACTTTACACATTATGACGATATTGTTGCAACATCTCTAACAGCAACTTTTAAAAATAACTATAGACGAATTAAGCCTAAAACGCTATCGCAATACGATATTTCAAACATGGAAATCGAACTTCATTAAATTTATTTTCAGACTACATACGTATTTGCATTTCCATGATAAATGAGAACTTCAGAACCGTTTTTCAACAGTATACAATAACAGCAAATAATTGCAATTTTACTCAATTCACTCGATAAATGGCAATTTATATATGAATGTAAAAAAGCACTTTACGAATTTCGGCAGACAATTCACAACCGTGAGAAAAATCTATAGGATGCGTTTTTGTCAACTCGGAATAGCCATAAAAAAAAAGAGGAAAAAGTAATCTCGCTTCAACACTATTACTTATAACGTTAGCGGTTCAATGAACTGGAAATACTGGAGAATCGAATGCTATTTCATGCCAGCTCTTTTTAAATTAAAAATACGAAGATTTATCAAAGGAACTGTTTTTTGCCATCATTTTTGCCAGGGAAAATCAGCCATCATTATTTGAATTTCATGAAATTTCTTCCTTTTGGATTTTTCCAATTTCAGTGTCTTATGTTTAACTTTACTGAATAATAGACAAAAGAACTGATTTACAAATTATAGCGAAATTGATCAATTACCCTGAAACAGTATACTTGTTCTGTTTTCCTTTTCTGAACTTATCTCATGAATTTTGTAAAAAAATGGCTATATTTTGACAATTACTTTTCCGAAGCTTTTATGCTTCAATGTTTCCCTTAAATGTAAATATTCTGCATCGATTAGTTTCGTACACGCAAACACCGCACTCGTTGTCTGGTTCATTATTTTCGTCAAACGAATCGCGTGCTACCCATTTTTCTAAATAGGCTTCATTCATTTCTGTATATATTCGTGACGCGGAAAACTCATTTATGACTTTGCAGTGTTAAATAGCTGTTTCGTTCATAAATGAATTAGAAAGATACACTGGTGTTCAAAATTCAGAAAATTTTCATTTTCAGCCAGTTATCTTAAGAAGTTTTGGATAAATTCCAATGAAATTTGGTATTACATTGTTTAGTATAATATTAGAAGGAATGTTATTCACTCATTATGGCCCATACAATGATGGAGTGTACTTATCAACAAAATGTAAGTCATATCACTGACTCTCCGACCCACCCGAAGGCACACGGATAAATAATACTGAATGACCGGACCGCCGCAACAGCAACACTGGTGTTGACTGTGGTTGATCCTAAGGTTCATCACCGGCCACGGTACAACACTTCCCTAAGGAAGTATGTCCCGTCATCGATGGGAAGAGCCAGATCTCCACCTTTTTGTGTACCCACCAGGATGGCGAGAACAATCCACCATGCCAGAAGCTCCTCATCCTCATGTCTGAGATGCCCCCTCCCCGGAAGATAGCATCTAAGTATAAAATAGATTAGAGAAAGAGTACTCAGCTCTCTCTCTCTCTCTAATGACAGAAATAATTAATTTAGATACATATGAATTAATTTTAAATATTCTTAAATCGACCTTCTATTTGCGCAATAGCGATATCAATTATACTGTTAAAAATTAACATATAAATTCCTCTATTCCTCTAAAATGGTTTTTCTAACTTTAACTTGTTATTTCAGAATATAATCTTTTCTTTTTCAAAAAATGTTTTGAAATATTCAAATTACATACTATTACTATCGCTTCGTCTAAAAATATATTAAATTTTGGATTTTAGTTTTAATTTTATTGACTAAAATGAAATCAATCGATAACAATTGCTTTTCATCGAAATAATTTATTGATATTGATAAATCTGGGCAATATTGCAAGCCATAATATTAAACATAAAATAAATGGCACCTCTGATATTGAATGCCATAGACCTTTAGTTTCGGGAGCGGTATTTGCATCAATAAATTCTTTTAGGACATTACAAATTTGTCCAAACTGTATATACACTGTTTTTACCAAATCTGTTTTGGCTTCCCAACGAGTGTCACATAATGGTTTAAGAGTAATGTTTTAGTAGCATTTCGCCGCCTTTTGTAGTTGCAGAAAATAGATAATATAAACGTTACAATATGCATTCCTAGAAGTGGCATCACAAAATTAATAAATTAAAAGAATGTAATTGGGGAGGCATATAAATTAAGATTCAGAGCAATTATTCTAGATTGTATACTTTATATTTTTTCTTTCGTGTTGTTACCGTTGTCATAGGTCTGGTCACTATAATTCATAGTATCTAAACCACTCTCACTTAATATTTCCAATAGAATTTTTCTAGTATTACTCCAGTCAAATCAGTTATTTCTATCAGTCTTGTAAATGATTCATTTATAGTAAATCTTCAAAATCTGTAAACCTAATTTATTCCTTATGGGAAATATCAGGAGTACATTTAGATACTATAGTACGTGGATGCTTTTATACCGTCTTTTATTTTATTAAAGATTTCATTTCCTAACGCAGAAATAGTTTGTTCTTGTGATCTATGTGTTAAATAATGCACAATTCTATTTTTTTGAATTTTTTATTCTGTTTATATAATCCTTATATTAAAATTCATTTACTTACAGAATCGTATTTACTTAATAATTCGATTAAACTTAAAAAATTGCCATTATTAAAGGATCCTATTATTTCTTGGGTCCTCGAAGTAGAAGATTATTATATGCTCAAATTATAATCAATAACAATTTTTTAAATAGTTAAGTAGTCACGTTTCTTTATTTATAGTAACTTGATTTGTTTTATCAATAGTCGAACATAAATTTAGCCGTTTTAGTAATTATTTCCAAATAATAAACGAATTAAAGTGGCCAACAGAACACTCATGATCTGGAATTCCATTTGATAGCCATCTCCACTTATTATAATTCCTTATAAATCGTGTAGATTGTTCATTTCCACTTCTTTTAGAAAATAGTATACAATAAAAATAAAATACCGAATTTTGCGTTTTTGTATACATTAACCAGCTGCGAACTGGATTTCATCATTTGGCATTTTTTTTAGAAATAATACATAGTTGAAAATTATTTACCCTCAGGATTCTTCGCAAAACATTCTTTATGTAATACAGGTCCGGTTTTAACTCAACATTCTAAAACTTATTCGTTATAATAGTACTTGGCCATAAATATGGATCACTTATATTCACTTGATGAAGTATGTTATCGTCATTTTCATCGTTATTTTCTGATTCGATCGTATTCGTATAAATATGTAGTTCAACGAATTTTACAGTTTCTGCATTTCCTTTACTAGACTGTATAGTTTGTGCGGATCTTTTTTTTCCAGTTGAAGCTCGAATTGTAATTTCTGAGGTCGAAGTATTTTCATTGCTAGAATTACATCGTAAACAAGAAAATATATCTTCTTGATACTTTTTTTTTCTTCTTCTTTTCTGCTAATTTTCTTTTTTGACATCCAGAGGGTTATGTTCTTGCCACAAACATAAATATTTTAGAGTATGAATTTTTACACACTATATGCAGTCTTGCGTAATAAGTGAGGTAAATGATGGTAAATTATTTCCTTAGGTTTGTAATATGAATGTAATGTTTGTAATATGTATTTACATTAGACAATAATATATTCTTATATTTCCAAACCCGGTGATTTTTAAAGTAAAATTTTTTTTCTCCTCTTTCTATTCCGCTATTATAGTTCAGAATATTATTTTATTTCTTGATCATTTTGGGGCCCTTAAATCCCGGGGCCCCGGGGCTTAGCATCCGTCACACCCCCAGAAGGCCGGCCCTGGTGTTTATACTATAGATGTTAAATCTGTGTACTGAATTTTATCTATCTAGCCCTCTTCCTTTTATAATTATTGTGTTAAATTATATCCAAGCATCCGGGCATACAGATTTCCACTGAACAGATTTAACTCAAAATTTGATAGAAATCTGCAAATTTGGTTATAAGCCTGTATGTCAAACTTCAACCGCCTAATTCAAAGCATTTGAGTTATCTTTGTCCCAGACAAATGGACAAACATTTTCCAAAAATGTGTTTTTCGAATTCAGGGAAGTCTAAAACGTGGAGATGGGTCAAAATTTCAAATCCAAATTTTTTGACGATTACTATACTTTCTCTATATTTCTTACACGAGAATGTAAAAATGTCTAATTTTTGAAAACTTAAAATTCAAAACTTTGCACTCATTTTTCAAATGTTCAATACTGTCATATAAAGAAAGTTGACGCCAGCAAAATAAAAAGAAATGTAATGTCAGTAAAATAGAAAAGAATTTTAAACTATGAATAAAATCCCCAATAGTGCACTTTAGTTGTTCTTTACAAAAGTTTCCATCATGGATCACTTGTTGACAGGACATTCATGGCAAGTTCACTGCTGCCGGAAGACTTCTTATGTTGTCCTGTGGACGAAATTCGAATTTTTATTATTTTTTTTCGCTTAATTACTCATGCCTGCTATAATGGTCGGCGCTGAGCTCTGTGTCTGTTGACTTTCGCCGATTCCGGACGGAAGGCCATTGGTGCCCATGACCTGACCTGTTTCATTGTTCTGCCTCTGATCTCTCTCTGTCTCCCTTCCTGTTAATTCTTTTCTTTTTACTTTTCATCGCTTTCACGAATCCATTTGGACGCATCATTTGCTTTTTTGTCTGCGTCTATGTTATTTCGTCAGTAGAAAATGAATTAGCAATGAATGGAATTTCAGTAAAAAGTTTGGTGTTGTTGATTTTTTTAACAACATGTCAAAGTATTTATTCATGTTCTGATTGTAAGTGCTCAAACTTTTACTTGCAATCGATTCATTGAGATTTTCATTCCAATGATGTAATATTTCCTGAATGCAAAAAGTATGATTTGTCTGTTTAAGTGGCAAGGTTATTTATGATCAGATTTGTAATAATCTAATATACTACAAGTCATCCTATACTACAGTTCACAATGAAGATTTCAAATGGACGGTATTCCACCAATGAACCAATTTTAAATCCACCATCACTAACCATATTTTTATCAATATTTTTCATCAGCTCAAAAACATCATTCGAATTTACTGTGTAACTATTTGAAATTTAGATTCTCTTTATTCAAACTTCATTTTCATTCAGTTTTATGGTTGGTACGAAATGTTTTCGAACTATTTTCATTGAAAAAATATAATCCAATTATTTTATATTGAATTATTTTCTATATCTTATAAATTTAAACGAGCAGTTTTTGTATATATACATATATAAATTTATTTCGTGTATCTCGGAAACGGCTCTAACGATTTGGATCAAATATTATATTTAGATAAAGTGTTGCTTTTAATATCTATATAGGTTTCTTTCGTGGGGGAAAAAAAATGCGATTTCATACACACATACACAGGCGTCCCCCCCCCATTTTTTTATTATTAATTATTAGAACCTTTTTCTGTCATTTCTCATGGACAATGTCATATAGCACCATCACGAGTTTCACCATGATAAAACTGAGTATAAATTCAAAAATATAAGAGATAAACTGTAAAATGAATACAATAATATAGCAGATTGTTTCGAATAACGTGTTAAACTAAGTGCATTCGTGATTTTTTTTATTTATTTAAATAACCTGTTCATATGTAGATAAGATTGAAAAATATTCATATGCAATCAGTATGTATATCAAAAGATTTTTTCCGAAAAAAATACAACTTTACAAAAAAAAAAAAAAAAAAAATGCCGAACGAAATTTGGTTTTCCAGGTACTTATTTTTTTTGTATTACTTTGTAGAATTATTTAATATTTCTTGCATAGAAATAAAAAAGAGTATATATCTAAGCTTTAGCGAGACCTAAGTCCTAAATAAACATAAACAAAATTTATTTGTAAAATGTATTGCTTAGTAATACGAAAAAGAAAAAGAAAAAAAAAAAAAAATGACAGATGAGGCTAAATAATCCATCAATGGAGAGTCAGCTTCTTATTCTGATGATTGTGATTTCTGTTGAGGAACCCAAGTGGGTTTGAATTAGATTATCTTAATTACTGTATAAGGAGCAAATGCCCTTAAGAAGAGTATTTGATAGTTCAAAAGGTGGCTTCTGCTTGATTATCACCCAAGATAATTGAACACGTTCCTGAAATACGAAATCCATTGTGGTCCTATCACCACAGAAATTTTTATCGAAAGATCTTAATACTTTAAAGTATTTTTTAAATACTGCAGATTATGTTGCCTTTCTATTCATTTATCAGATAACGCGATTTTATTTTAAAATAGACTAGAATTATCGATTTAAATAAAGGATTTAAAATCGTTTATTTAAGTTTATTACTATTAATAATAATCGTCCTTCGGAAGTATTTCATTGTTTTCAAGTAATATAATATGATATGAATTGGAAAAATTAAAATTTAAAACCCGATATCATTATTTTTTCATAAATCGCTATTTTCTAGTTTTTTTTTTATTTTTTTATTATGATAATTGTTTTATTCTTTTTCAGTCCCATATATTTTCTGCCTATGGTATTTTTCATGCTGAATGTTATATTCAGGTCACACGCAACACTTTGAAATATTCTCCCTCTAATATTTCTTTGTGCTAATAGTGGAATAGCCATTCTTTACAGCTTATAAATAGATATTAATGCTTCAAACTCATCGATTTAATCGTGCTGTTCTTTACTGTATTCATTAATTATCGGATATTTCACATTCAGAATTTTCAGACTGATAATATAATGTAAGAAATAAAAGATTGGGGAAGGGACGATATCTGCATACTCTTCAACGGCATACCGAGGTATTAGAGAAAATTTGACGCGGTACTTACGTATTAACGCCACCACAGCTACAGATTTGGCGGTATTTTAGTACCGCCAATCTACACCTAAAATTTTTGCGACAAATCATAAAATAAAACACTTTATTTAAAATCAAAACATTGCTCTTTAGTGCGCATTAGTGCAAAAACCGCCAAATCTGTAGCTGCGGTGGTGTTAATACGCAAGTACCCTTGACGCCTCTTGAGATACGTTTCAAATAATTACACAATGTATTCCTATTTTTTTTAAACCATAAATCTACAGGTGGTAATGGAGGCCGAAATGTACATAGAATGAAAATATATAAAAAAATTAACCAATTTTTATCCTATTACCACAGGCATTCCTCATGTTTCCAAATTAGAAGATAAATTTCAGAGGTTGAAATATTTTGTTTCTGTGCCTTATACAATAAGTTGTTTATAATGGCTTGCATTAATACAATAAAAAGGAATGGCCGCAACAAGAACTTCCCATCATATATCTGAAAAAATGAAAACATTATTATTATCTGATCCATTTTTTGAAATTTGAACCAGTTGATAAGACATTGCTACAACATAAAATTAAAGTCCATGTGGTTTATATTCATAATCCAAGCTCTTCTCTCGTTGCGAGTCGGTATTTTGCCACGCCTAGGATAGTATTTTCAAAAACGCAGCAAAGCTTCGATGTTTCTCTATCTTTGTGATTCAAAATTGACTTTGAACGTCCATTCATAATTCCCTGTATTGTTGTAATGTTACTTTAAGTACAAAAATAAAGATAAAACTTTGTGTTCATCAAAGCGTCAAATTTTTCCTATTGTATTTTGTACTGCAGGGAAAGGAATTCCTTCGTGTCGCCATCTACAGGTGACGTATCAAAATAAAACGATTTTCATGAATATAATACAAGATTTAAATTTTGCCTATTATTTAATTTAATTAAAAATTCTTATGAAAAGATAGAGACAGAATTTTTTGCTTTCGAATATTTTTTACTTCTTTTCTTTACCGTAAAAAGAAAACCGTAACTGAAACCTGTACCGTAAAAAGAATACATCATTCGTGAAATAAAATTTGATTTTTAAAAAAAATTAAATTGGTATTACTAAAAAAATTAGGAAAGTGTGAAAACGATTTTTTTTAAATTTTAGTATTAGTATTCTGATAAAATCAATTGTATTTTATTTGAATTCTATTAAAATATTATCGTTGTAAAAAAAACAAAAAGACATACATTTTAAATTGTTATCCTCCATTGTTCTGCACTTTTTAGAAAGTAACACTAAGATATAAAAATAAAAATTATAGTTTCTTTTATCCTGATTATAAATGTAAATTTCTTTACAGATTTTCATGCTGACATTGGCATTAAGTGCGACAATTACTTAGGAAGTCAAAAATCCTCGAACTGGAAAGGCATACACTTCTATTATGGAAAAGCCAAACTACGAGAACCTATCGAAAATAAAGTTAGCCGGCACTATTCCTTATCAGTGCTGGAATATGTCAACATCTTCCATGCTGGCAGGGATACATACGGAAAAGCTGTGCCTGCCCTTGAAGTTATTGGCCAGCCTCCTATCATGAACAACTTAAATCTTAGATACTCTGCTTTTGATGGAATTAATCTGTACAAGCCTGATGACACTTTTGTAATTGAAAACAGCATAGTGGCCGATAACAGGGGTGAGTATTACTTTCAGAAGCAAAATTAATATTCGAATATTTTTATATTATATATTTTTTTAATTGTATATTCTGTATTGTGGCCATATATCTTTATTTTCTTACCCACAACTACTCAACCTGGATAGATGCGGAGCTTTAATTGGACCGAAGGGGGGGGGGACTTCCACGATCAAGGGAGTCATAAAAAAAATGTGCTACTATTATTTCAAAAAAGAAATAACTACTTACATAAACAAAAACTTTCAACTTCTCACCCGAGTATCGAAAAGCTGCGTGAAAATTTTAAAATATTTTAAGATTCTCACAAGGGATATAACATTTAGAAATACAATAAAGATCATCAACGCACTTCAGAAAGAAAAATCAAATTTTACATTAGAAACATCAATGCTAGATAAATCATGTTATTCCTATATTTGTTAATAGTTATCTTTGTATTATCAATAATTGGTTTAACAATACAAAATTACTAGTCCCCTAGTCTTAATCATTGATTTGATCTTACTAATTTGTATCGTATTTGAAAGCGCGAGATATCTATATAAGACATCAATATTCTGCGGCCCTCTCACGCCATTTTATTTTTGAGAAAATTTTTTAAAATATTACGTTGCTGTACATTTTTAAAGGGGAGGGGAATTAAAGTTTACACCAGAAGTATCAATGCAAAGTAAATAATGTTATTTCTGTACTTAAACAAAATCATAAATAACAAAATCTGCAAAAAAGAGTAATATTTAAAAACAAATTATTATATCTTTTTCATGCAACCAGCATTGCGCAGTGTGTTAAAAAAAATTGTCAAACTGTTTTTAATCGAATGGGAAAATGGGATATTATAAGAAATATGGCATATTTTATTAACATTTTATTTGCTTATTTTATTAACCCTATACATCACTTAATTAGTCACCTAATACAAGGACTTGTTTATTATCTCGAAAAATAAATGTATATAATTGTTTTAAGGTGAATTTCTTCGAAAAATTAATTTACGTTTTCTTACCAGTCTGTAGGTATTTTTAACAATCAAAATTAAACAATAAATAAAATACCAAACTAATGCACCGTCTTGAATGGTGCTTGGAAAGAAACAACCATGCAAAGGGTTAATTTTTTTATTTCTTTTGTTGAGTTGTAATTTTTTTATATATAATGTATATTAACATATTGATTATCAATAATAAAAAAAAAACATATTATATTAATGTTGATAATTTAAGAATAAAAAGAGTTTTTTAGACTCATTTTGTTTTTAATTTATTAAATGCGAATACATGCTGTATAGTTGGCTGATGGCTAAACCTGGTGCTACAAAATTGACTTTTAGTTACATCTTGGTAGTAATTAAAGAAAGAATTTTTTCAAAATTTTAATAAGAATTATAAATAAAAATTTATTAACATTTTTTTTTTCACCAAAACTTTTGAGAATTTTTTTTACTCTGTTTTTAAACTAAACAAAAGGCGAGAGCGTTACTAAATTTATTTCTTTACAATTTTTTCTCAGCTTAAAAAAAGTATTTCTAATTATATTTTACAGAAATACTTTTTGTTATTGAATTTATAAAAGCATTTTTTTTTAGTCCAGTTTTGGATAAAATTCTTCCGTTTTCATTTTTTTTTCATTCATTATTATTTACTTGAAAATGTTCCTTTCCTCTAAGATACTTTAATTGGATGTTTATTAATAGAAATTTCTGATTTCTTTCAAGGTCATGGCATTTACGTGAACAGCAGTATCAGTCAAGTAACCTTGAGTGGAGTGAAAGTTCGGGGCAACGGAGGCGATGGTGTTCACTTTTGGCACCACGACAGTTATGGCACTGCCCCGTCTTTTTGTGATACAGGTAATATCGGCGAGGAACAGATCTATCCCGTGAGGCGAAGCCATATTCAGAGACGAGAGCAGCGTTATGTACAAGCCTGTGAACAGGTTAGTATTTGTAAATCAGATTTAAATATACGTATGGCTGGTCTCGCGCATAGTTATATATCCAATTTGTAATTATTTTATTAACCGGACTTGCACTTTTTATTCAAAAGCTGATTTTTGATTTGTAATTTTATAAGAATATAGATCTTTATAGAATTTTTAGATAATGTATCATACAGACTTACCCATGCTTAGCATTTTTAAAGCGTTAGAAACTGGATCTTTTAACACAAATGAAGATTGCGATGTCTTATAACACAGGAAAAAAATAAGGTCGCTTTTTTATGTTAAATATCCTGCACCTCTTACAAAAAGGGAGATCTTTAGTAATATATCCTTCCCACCACCACAACCAAGGGTACTAGGTGTGAGTAGATGAGAAATTTCCGGATTAGTAATCAGCCTCTCCCTTCCCAGGCAGGTAATATGATATTGTGGCGTAAGAATTACTTCCACTCCGATGGCACCTCTTAATGGAGGGATTGGTTTAGTTTAGTTTAGTTATATTAACGTCCCGTTGTAAAGCAACACTAGGGCTATTTTGGGACGGACCTCGAAATTTTGAACCGCGGTCAGATGATGAGGACGACACCTGAGCTCTCCAAGCCACACTACACCACACCAGCGGGAGGACGTTTGGCATGACGGATTTAACATGCAACAGACGACGGTAAGAACCGCAGCTTAAGTGGTTTAAGGAGTGGAGCTTAGTGGAGGGATTGGACCGTGGCCGCTGATGACACTTAGGACTCCAGCCTTGGTTTCCCGTTGCAACGACAGCCCTTCAGATTATCCCGAATGCTTTGGCAGAGCAAGAATAATTTCTTTCTGATAATACACTGCTTTTTAGAATAAAAAAAGTAACTTTATAATCATCATGCCTTATCATCTAAACATATCAGTGAAAACATTAAAAGAACGTTTATTTAAACCCCCTGAATTTTTTAAAAATTAGTTAGTAAGGCTTCCTATGATAAAGTGTCCTAAGGGGTTTTCTTTTAAATTAGTGATTTCTGCGAATTGACATTTGCTAGTTGCCTTTTCGAGCCATCTCATAAAAAGCGTCCATGGTTATGGTTCTTCTTATTCACAGTAATTCAAGACTGCTTAAATTGCATTTAATCTAATCTTATAAATTATTTTAGCGTCATTGAAAATTAGCCAAATAAAGTCATGCTCGTTTCTATTAAAACAACACTTCTTTTCCTTTCAGTTGTCAGGATGAAACAGTCGTAAAAAAATTTGACTGATCCGAACTTAAGAACATGATCTAAAAATTAAAGAACGATTAAGAACGATATTCATAATAAGAGGGTCTAAAAGGTTTGAAACACTATTTTTATAGCCACTGGATTCTCATGTGCTTAGTTCTGATACCTCGCAAATATCAAATATCACAAACTTACCGAACACTTTTGAATTTTCGATTAATTAATTTTTTAGCTTAAATTAAAAATGAATGTCGATCAAAATAGAGATTCTAATGCATCATTATTCAAAAATATTTTAATTCAGAGTTTCACAAACTTGTATATCATTCACATTCTTTGTATTTCTACAGGTTTTTGAAGTGGCTGGCTGGACAGGCAAAGTTCTAACCGTCAATTTCATGGGATTTTCCAGTGACGTAGCAGACCCAACTCATGCTTCCCGAATTGACGTATATGATGGACCGACTGACAGTAGTAGACTTCTGGCATCTGTTCCAATAATCAATAACACGTTTCCTGAAAGTGTCACAAGTACAAGACAGAAAGTTTTACTTAAATACAGACCCAGAATTCATTATGATGCCTCTTTTGTTGTTGAAATTGTTGCTAACCTAGGTAATTTTTATCCTATGTTTTCTTTCTTACATAAAAAATTCAAAAGTTTAACATAACGTTTGAAAGTCTATGGTGATAGCTTATAACCCGCATTCACGGTGGGTCAGTCCCTAAGGCGCAATACGGAGCCTTGTGATTTTCATCGGGTTCATGCCACTGTCAGTTTTAAACCTCAAAGGCATTCTAGACTAATAGAATTAATAATTTCAGGATCTTGAAGTCGGTAGTTCCTCCCAGTAGTTGATACGATTTAATGTAGGACAACAAGTTGAAACTATGCTTTTAACAATGTTTAAATATTAATTAAAATTTTATTTTATACATTATCTATTGAATAATAACGAGATTTATTATTATATAACATTATTAAATCTTATAACTTTAAACGAGCAACTCTCATGTACATATATATATAACATAAAGTTATTTCGTGTTATTCGGAAATGATTTGGATCAAATTTTATGATTAGGTAAGGTTTTGCTTTTTAAATTTATATATATAGGTGTATTTCCTCAAAAATGGCGATTTCACACACAAGAAAAAATTTTTATAACTAAGTATTAGAATAAGTATATTCAAATGCCGCTTCGAAGAGTGAGTAGTGCAATATAGTGGTCAGAACAACATGAATGACGCGTATTTTGCGAGTCCTCAGTTCGAGTAGCACTTCTTGTTTTTTTTTTACTTATGCATTTATATTTAATATTTTTGCTAATTAAATGTATCTATGTAGTTGTCTTTCCTAAAAAAACGCGATTTTATACACTAAAAAAAAACATTTTTTATAACTATTAGAGCCTTTTTCTATTTGCTGTCATACTGAGGATGTCATATACCATCTTGAACCATGTCATATACCATTTCACCAGAGTAAAACTAGGTGTAAGTAAGATATTTCACTAATGTTAAATATAATTAATGATATATATTTTACATTGGTGAAATCGGCAATGATATTTCATTTTACAGAAGTAAAATGAATACTGTAATATAGAAGATTGTTTCTAATACTATGTTAAACTCAGTGCATTCAGGAGTTTTTTTTTATTTAAATGACCAGTTTATATATATGTAAGGGATGAAAATTATTCATATGCAATTTATATATGATTCGTATCTAAATATTTTCTCAAAAAAAAAAAAAAAAAACACGATTCTACACAAAAATAACCGCCTAGCAAAGCTAGGCCTTTCATGTACTTGTAAAATTATTTGTACGATTAAAAATATTCGAAGTAATATCCAACTAAATAAATAACAGATTTTTTGTAGTCAATGCATGTCATTCAAGGTATTAATAATTGAAATAATCTATCTCTAAACCAAAACAGTCATTCTGAATTCAGTTAGTTAATTTTTATGAATTGTACTTTACTACACATTTTAAATTTTTCAATATTTTATTTCAGGAAAAGCATATGATTTGAATATCACCAATTCTGAAATTTCCCGTAACCAAGGAAAAGGAATAGCAATTTACGAACAGAAGTCTGGGACACTGGTGAATGCTTCACATATAATCGAAAACGGTTATTTAGCTGGCTTACATGTTGCCACCGGAAGTGGGGATGTACTCATTAACAGCACTTTTATCACTGGCAATGAAGGTGGTGGAGTTAATTTAACTCATGCAGGTGGTTTTGTCCACATCGATCGATCCTCCATTGCTAACAATAATGGTAGAGGCGTTGCATTTTGGTTCAATGAAACTTCTGAGCACATTACTTTCAATCATACTATTCATATTACTCGTTCTGAACTAGTGAACAATACCTTGTATGGCATCCTCATGGGAAATCAGTGTTTGGCAGATTCCTTTTGGAATATCAGTTTGAATTCGTTTCGTAACAGCAGGGACAGCGCTATCTATGTTTCTCCTTGCTGGTCATTGAACAAAAAAATCGCCCAAAGTATTGTGCTAGTGACACATAACCAATTTTTAGACAGTGATTATTTAGCGTTAGAAGCATCTCCTGTACTTCATACTCATTTATTGGTGGAACATAATGAATTTCGAGGGCATGAGAGAGGAGTCATTTACGTCAGTGGACTTGATGATGATGACTTTTCCAACGTCCCAGCCAAAGTAGAGATTCGGCACAATTACTTTGCTTTTAATAATGGTAAATTTGTCGCCAATATAGGAGTAGGAAAAGAAACATATGTTCAAGAGTTATTTTTCTATAAAAATGAGCTTGAAAGAAATTCCATTCGTGAAGCATATCATGGATTAAATCCTCGATCTCGAGTTTGTGCTGTAGTTGTGGTATCTTCCCAGAACACCTATGTTTATAGAAATATGTTTAATAACCCTGAATCAGCATACCAACTTGGCTCTCATGTAGAAAAACACCAAATCGTGATTAATGCAACTTATAATTACTGGGGAAGTGTTAGAGTAAAGGAAGTTTATGAAAGGATATTTGACAGGAAAGATCGCTACAACTTGGCCCGTGTGGAATTCTTGCCTTTCTTAACTATTTCATCAGATCTTGATAACTCAGGTGCCATATCTGATTCTCATGAAAGAGATAAGATTATTCCATTTCAGAATGGATCAGAGATCGGTGGTGAAGTACCAGGTTCTATATTTTTACCCAGAGGCACATATACTGTTACAAGAGATATTTACGTAAGACCTGGAAATGGAAGGCTCCACATAGAACCTGGTGCCATACTTAAGTTTGATAGATCAGTTGGCATGATGGTTCAGGGTACATTGATAAGCGAGAGTGATCTCGAATCACAACCTATTTTGTATACAATCAATGATCATGCAACAGTTGGGCAGGACAAAGCCAAGATCAGGTTATCAAGAGATACTGAAGGTTTATTGGAAGTGCATATTAATGGTATGTGGGGAAGTGTTTGCGATTATGGCTGGGATATTGTGGATGCATCCATTGCTTGTAACCAGATGGGCTTAGTATTGCATCCTGAAGACTGGTTAATGGAGCAATCTGAATTTGACAGTTCCCATTATGAAATACTTCTTTCCAATGTCCAGTGTACATTACAAGATACAGATATTACTCTATGCAAAGCAGAAACGGATTTCGAGAATTCTTGCACTTCCAAAGTTGGATTACGATGCTACAATCCTTCATGGTCAGGCCTCAGACTTGGAATGGCAGCTGGTGAAAGTCGTTTGAGGAATATCATTGTTGAACATGCTGGTCTGTTGGATTTTGCTACAAACATTTTCAAACCTGCCCTCCAGATTGATTTCAATAGGCATGTTTTAGAGAAACTTAAAATCCGTAACAACATTGATTCTGGCGTTGGCATCATGTGGAACGAAGTATTTGTTTCTGAAAGCAGGAAATTGACTGATAGTGAATTTCTAAATAATCATCGTCATGGCCTAGTTATACATACGCAAGGTTTAAATATTTACAGATGTGAAATGACAAACAACGATGGCAGTGGAATACATTACAATCCAATGTTTTCAAAATTAGAGCAAAGAGATCTTATTTCATGGGTGAATTTGGAAGAGCGCAACAAAATAATACGAATTCCTGATGATATTTCTGGAAATATTTTCTTGCGCTCCGATGAACATCGATACTTTGTTTTCACTAAAACAAAGACTCCGAAAAAATTTAGCATAACCACAACAAGTGGACGTAGTATTGGAGTAGTTGTTTTAAATTCTTTCAAAGAGACATCTTCTGAAAATCTGGCCTTCTATGGAAGATTGGAAATTACTCCTGATGCACCTCGATGGGATGTTCGGAACAATTTAACTGCATTTCCTCTGAGGACCCCTGGGTATGGAATGTTGGTTGATTACCAGCCAGGACTAGCTCCAAATGGCCAAGCCATCATATACGTTGCATCTGTTGATGGTGAGAAACTTATAATTTTTCATTTGGCGTTTTTTTAATAGTTTTTCTGTGTTTAATCATTTTGTTTTGTAATAAAATAAATATTTGAATCGCGACACTGACTTTAATTCAGTAGAATATATTTACTCAAAGCCCATTTATCCTTTTCGATTTTAGGACAAAAAAATTGAAAAATATCAAAATTCGGAAGGTAATAATTAGAGTGCTGTGTAGGCCTCGTCGCATCTTTTCCCAGCAAAAGAAAATAATTTTTAGCATACAGAATTGGGTACATTGATATTGTATTTTTATACACAGTTTTAGTGCTTATGTATACAACAAACCAACTTGCATAATTGATTTGGAGTTTCTTTTTTAAAGAAATTTTATAGTACCTACAATTTTCTGCAGTTTGTGCCTGTTAAAAATCATGAAATAAAGTTAGGTTTTTCTACATTGAACCAAAACCCGTTTAATTCCAAAAATTAATCTGACAGAGAAGAATTCTGTTTGTTGTATTAGATCATTTAAATTCTAAAATATAAACCATAATTTTTAATCATTTCAGAATTTACCAGTATTATTTTTTTATTATATGACTGAAATTAAATGCGAAATTCGCAAAGAATTTATTTTTGATAAGAAATAATTTTTTATTGGATGTAAATACATTATTTATATTTTTCATTTATATTGAATGTGGCGCAGTATGGAATACATGATATTTTAAACATTTGCTAACTTGTACTGGCTACATGCTTGTTGTCTCATTGCATATTATATTTAAAGTGCCTATGAAAAGCATGTTACATTTGCAGGGCATATAGTACATTTGTATTTTAAATGCTGTCCATTGAAATTGATGAGTTTTACATCAAATCGATGAAGCAGGTTTTATTTCCTCTGTTGAACGCACAGTAGTGAGCTTCTATTTTTTGACCGTGCATAAGAATTTAAAGTTATTATCATTTTGCTTTTCAAATGATTCAAAAAGAATTCCCTACAAGCTTATATAAAGAATGAAATAAAAGCATCCATTGTTTTAAAAGATTCAAAAATACTACAATGCATTCTTTTTAGTTCTTATATTCATTAAATAGTATTTCAATTTGTTCATCCGCTCTTATTTAGTTGCAATATCAACCGACTACAAAAATCAGTTTTATAATTTTTCATTAAATCCAATATATCTATAACAATGAATTTTTTTAGCCACCCTTTATAAAAACACTAAAGAAAAAGATTTTTGAAAATTTCAGAAATTTCAGTTTTTTTTTTAATATTAAAAATAAACAGCATTTCATAAAAGTGATATCCATAGTTAAAATTGTCGAATAAGTTCTAATCTGATTGTTATTTTTATCTTCTTTTTTTTAGGTCAGAGAAACAAGCCTGTATGGGAAACTCATCCAAAGATCCATATAGATTCCATTAATATCAAAGGCTGCAAGAGAGGAATATCAAGTCATCATTTTAACCGAGATATTAGTGACTATGGTGACCATTTTCACCGTTATTCTAATGAAACTATTCTAATTACGAATACAAACATTTCTGAAAGTAAGGCCGAAGCTGTATATGTCTGGGCGCCATTTTGGGATCCATTCATCAAAAATCTTGCTGAGGTAACTTTAAATTGTATACATTTTCCTACAGTTAATAGGCAATTGTGATTATTATTATTTTTTTTATATGTTAAAACAAGTCGGGAGAAAATACAATATTAAACCTTTCAGGGGCCGTGGGAAGTATGCTTCCCACCAAAATTTTCAGTTTTTGTGTGGAATTATGTAGACTAGCCCAAGTTCTGCCAAATTTTGCAAGTAGACAAAAACTTAGGCATTTCAATTCCTTATCTCACATACAATGGTGTATCTTGATTTGTTATTTAATTTCTAATTAACCATATTAATTAATCAAATTAAATTTATTTAATAAGCTAAATTAATCACTTTGCTTAAGTCAACCTTAATCTTAAAACTATTTTAATATACCATAACTAGAAAAAAATGGCCTTTTTAAAGGGTTAACTCGCTTTTATTTTCCTGTTTTTAAATTTTCTCTTTCGTTTGCAATATTTTTTGTTGGTTATTTCTGATTTCCTATGTTCATAATTCATTTAAATACTCAAAATTAGGAAAATTTTTGTGCTGAGTTAAAAACTGAAAATAAATGGTTCCGCCACCAGCCAGAAAAGCCACAAGAGAGTCATCGGTAAAAGGAATGAAATTAATTTCGATAATTTTTAACAATTTGAAAGAACTAAATAATAAATGGAAATGAAATTCATTTGAAATGCATATTTTGATAGAAAACAGTAATTGCGTTTAACACATGGAATAAATTTTAAAAATTCCTCACTTCAAGCTGGAAAAGAAAGGTAGGTTTCTTTGCAACTGAGTTACTATCTTGAAAAATAAATTGTTGATGTTAGAAGCAGTCAAAAATTAGTGCTTTCAACGAAGGGTGGGTTGGGGTTCTAGAGACCATGATCGGAAAAATTTCTTCATTTATTTTACCAAAGTCTTGTCATGAGACTACAGGAGACCTATAGGAATCTGTCTTATAACTGTTTAATGTTTAAATAAAAAAAATAAAATAACATTTGTTGTTTCTTGGGTGATTTCATATCCCAATTATAGAAGATAACGCAATTAAAGGAATGTATTACACGATTGATTTACAGCCAATTTTGAATTTTCTTCTAGCCAGTGGATCATCAAGAATACAAAGACAAAATAAAATCTACAATCAATTTATACTACATATTTATTTGAATTAAATACTAGGAGTTAAAAATAATACTCTGAAATATCGATAACTTACCTTGTGAAACATCTTACATGTTTTTCTTTTCACGTATAAGAAATATGGAAGAAAATACTGTAATCGTCAAAAAATTGGAACTTACGATTTCAACGAATCTTTACGCTTCCGACCACCCTGATTTCGAAATACACATTTTTAGCATTGTTTCTATCTGCCATACAATCTGTCTATCTATCTATGAATGCAATTACTCAAAAACTCTTTGAGCTAGACGGGTGAAATTTGGTATGTAAACTTACGATTAAATTTGTAAATTTCTATCAAAATTTAAACAATCCATTCATTGGTAATTCGTTTGTCTGGCTATTCGATTACAAGTGAACTCAATAACTCCAAAATGCAAAAAAACTTGTATATAAACTTTAGTGCAAATGTGTATGAGGTGGGGGAGATAATTGGTTTTGAACTGTTTGATTATTTATCTTGTGCATTGGTTTGTCTAATGAAATGCCATAATGTCATGCATTATGTTGTTATATTTGGTATTTTAGGAAACACACAAATTCATTTAAAAGAGCTTCAAAAATTTTTGTTAATGTTTTAGGTTTTTGAAATAACTATAAGACATCATTGCCCTCGTCAAATATTTTTTGACTACTCATTATTAAGAATAATATCAAAATTGGATTTAATTTGATTAGCGATGACTTTTAAAATGAATCAACATTCTATTTTATTTTAAAATCGGATAGGAAAAAAACACTACTGCACTACTTAGCATGTTTTTTTTTCATTTTATTGGATATATTTTTAAAAATGTCCAGAGAATACAACTAAATTGCGTTTTTCTGTCAGTCAGAAATTAAGAAATTTGACGTTTATTAGTTTTTAGTGAAATATTCATTCTTTTTAAAATATATACTATGTTTTTTTCAATCTGAAAGGAAAATGATTAAAATTTTGAAATACGATATTATTGATGCGTATGATATCTACCACCATATAGGTCTTTGCAATTGCAACATATTTCTAACATCCTGAAAAAATTGCGTCTCTAGTTGTAATCTTTCTAATTTTCCATTTTTTTAAAAATTTTATTTGTGCTTTTCTCGATAACATTCTAATTTTTTTTTCCTTCTCTCTTTTCAGATCAACTACACTTTCATCAATTGCAACATTAAAAATAACAGAAAAGGACTGCTGCATTACAGTAGAGACATTCGAAATTCAAACAACCTCTTTCACTGGACCATTAATACTACTGTTTTTGAATTCAATGAAGAAGGTGGTGTAGATATAAGACTCCCATATGTATGGCAGTATAACGAAAATTACACTCATTCTTTTTCGATGCACGATTGCGCTTTGAGAAACAATCGGAAATTCGAGTTTTCCATCGGCGGACATTTTGCTCGTGTGAACATATCTCGTTGCCTATTCCAGAACAATATTTGCAAACGCGGTATTCTTAGTTTCTCTGGAATGGAAAAAGAACTTTTGATCGAAAGCAATAATATCAAAGATAACTCCGCTGTTTTTGGCATTGAGTTCAATCTACAGAGCCATGCAAATCAATTTGGATTAGTTCCAGCCTATTTTCGGAAGAATATAGTGACAAACAACCGAGATATTGGAGCAGGACAGAAGTTTGGGTATCAACCGACCAGTTACGCCCTCGGTATTAGAGGAGTTCAACTCATAAACATCACCAGGAACATTTTTGAAAACCGAAATCTTCAGTTCGAGCTCTTAACTGGCGTTTTAACTGGATCTATTGATAATAAAATAAATGTTGGAAGTAACTGGTGGGGAACAACGGAAGTAAATGAAATTCAAAAAAGAATATTTGATTTTGATGATTGGAATGGATATGCCATTGCCGATTTCAATCCTTATTTGAAAACTTCAAATATTGATAGTGGTGTTACATATTTTAATAATAGGGACCAGTTGGTATTTAATGATGGATTGATTGGCGGACGTCTGTACAATAATCTAAAATTATCGCGCCGATCGGATCCCTATATTGTATCTTCAGATTTAACCATAATGCCTGGTGTTACATTGTTCATAGATCCGGGTGTTGTGATTGAATTTTATCCAAGTGTTGGAATACTTGTCCTCGGTGATCTGGTTGCTGAAGGCACAAAAGAAGATCCTGTTATAATGAAACCAGTTAAAATAGTCGATGAAACGCAATTTCGCAGACAAGCAGAATCTCGTTCGTCCCGTTTATGCGTTGATGTTAAATGTGAAAATCCACGAAGTGATGGCTTTCTTGAAATCTATAATGATACTACGAAGCAATGGGTCCCGATATGTGATGCTAGATTTACAGAAAGAAACGCTCAAGTAGTTTGCAAAGAACTGGGGTACAGTACATTAAATGTCTACACAGCCCTTGGTCCCAGACTTGATATGGGCCCGACTCAAACTAGTCACATTCGATCATGGCCTCATTCCTTAGAATGCGTCGGAGCAGAATCTGCATTATCTGACTGTGAATATCGTTTGAATGGCTATGTAGACAATTATAAGTGCCCTTATGATCGGGACTTTGTTTATGTATATTGTGGATCAGAGGCATTACCTAAAAATGAAGACCACTGGGGAGGCATCAGATTCTCCATTCGAAGTTTCGAAACTGTTGATTCTCCTTTGAGCAGACCCACCCTCAGTTATGTTTCTACAGAATCCTCCCGGTTAGAAAATGTCCTTATCATAGGGGCTGGCATACTTCATAATGAAAAAAGTGCTGCCATTCAACTAGTTCAGCGGGAAGTTCAGATGGATTACATTACTGTGACTAATAGCGCATCTCATGGAATTGAAGTGATTGGTGTTTCAGGCAGTTTAGCTTTTAATGATATTATTATTAAGGATAATATGGGAGTCGGTGTGAATTTCCTATCATTGACTGGTGAATCCTCTGGAGATGCAGATGTGAAAAAACTTGGCTATGATCCCTTGCGAAAAGTTGACATTTCCTATGGAGTATTCGGTATGGTAGATATGTGTGATACCAACAAACAGATGGAAATCGATAATAGAATTCTTTTATATTATAAATATGATAATCAGCCGGTAGATTGTGTGAAGATATTTAGTTCACGCCATTACGGGAAGCAAATAGGATTTAGGCTTCTGCAATTCAACTTGTTTGATGGCTCTAAATATGCTGCCCAGCCAGACTCCATAAAAATCTATGATGGTGATGTATTTAACCAAACATCGCCTGAGTTAAGTACTATTGGATGGCATTTAGGAGTTGAGAATATAACGAAATTTTACGTATCTTCGGAAGTTACTTTAAGTGTTATTCTTCATACAGTTGGTGGTAGCGGAGATTATGGATTTATTGCTGAAGTTGTTACCCTTCCAATATCACATCCAACAGGTAGGCAGTAATTATTATTTTATCTGTGAGTAGAACTGATCTTAATATGCTATTATTTCAATATATTATGCCAATTTTGTATATGTTAACTGTACACTATTGTGCGAAAGGTATAAATGAATTGTTTGAGAGTTTTTCTTGATCTAGGAAGAAGGTGGTGTTCACATTTCAGTTATAACAGAATAAATATGTGAAATAAATTCCTTTTTATAAAGCAATATTTGATAGAACATTAGAGTACCGGGACGGTCAGATAATATTTAGCCACTTTGGGATCAGAAGATCGTGAGTTTGGATACTGCTTCTGCCGAAGATTTTCAATGTATGCGCTCCTGATGCATGATACATTTTTCGTTGCGGATCAGATATCATCTTGTGGCTTGGGGGAGGGGTTTTTGGAAAGCGAGATCAAGTGTCATTCATCACCCGAATATAGCTCAAATATATGCATTTCATTCTAAAACAGTTCTTCCTGCTGCTCGAAAATGGGACATTAACGATATTAATAAATTTTATGAACATTAGAAAGATTGCGAAAGCATCTAAAAGGCCTATAATATACAGGGTTTTTATAATTAAAGTTCCACTTTGAAATGGTCATAAAAGGAAAACTACTGGAGCAAATGCTATCAATCTTAGTTTAAAGGAGTTCATGGGAATTTCTTTCCCGCCAAAAAAAAAGTTCAAAAACTTACTACCAGGGGGAAACGGAGCTGTATGCAATATTGTCAAACAAAATAGGACTTGAAGACATCGGTTTAAAATGAGTTTAATCGTTTCTGAAACATGTTACAAAGCATATTCAATGTGGTCTCCACCATTGTCTGAAAGCAAGTTAAATCGCATTACTGCATCCTCAACAGTAACTCTTAGCATATCAGGAGGAATGTTGCGCACATGTCGGTGCATCGCATCTTTCAGTTCGGCCAAATTTCTTAGATTATCATCATAAACATTGCTTTTGAGATAATATACATTGAACATGCTTTGCAACACGTTTAAAAAACGATTAAACACATTTTAAACCAGTGTCTTCATATCGTATTTTGCTTAACAATATTGATACATCGCCATTTCACACTTAGTGGTGAGTTTGTGAACTTTTTTTTTTTTTTTTTTTTTTTTTTTTTTGCAGAAAAGAAATTCCTAAGACCTCCTTTAAATTATTACCGAGTCTGATAACATTTGGTTCTGTAGTTTTCCTGTTAGACCATTTCAAAGTGGAACTTTAATTATAACCACCCTGTATTTTTCTGTATTAAGTAAAGTTAATTAATGTGAAGTTAAAATAACTTATGTTCTTCATTTTACTTTCTTTGTTTTGAAATCATTTTCCATCAAAATAATTTATAAGAATATGCATCTTGCTATATTTATCCCTGCTCGGAAAAAAAAATTTAAAACCATCCAAATTCCTCTTGTCTTATGAATAGTTAACCAAATAGTGTCATCCTTTCCTATGTCATGCTTTAACACTTTTACTATTTAAAAGATATGAAGATTTTGATCACGAAATATAATTCATTCAGTGAAGATTAAAATCAGAGAGCTTTATATACTATGATTTTTTTAATGGTTTCATTCAATCGCATTTATTTAAAAATTTGTAAAAAAAAAAGTATATTTGTAAATTTGTATTTGTTTGAACTTTGAAATAAGCAAATATGAATAGAAACCTTAAATTTTATTTTTATCGTTTCTTAACTAAAATATATGTTTATATTTAACTAAAATAGTGCTGTAAGATATATTGTTCAATAAAATGAATATTTCAAAGGCATAGAAAAAAAAAAGCAGATTTCAATTACTTTTTAAAAATGATTTTGTAATTAGATTAGATCTTTGAAATATTCGAGGTGTCTTAATTTTTGAAGAAATTAAATAGAATTGAAAATAAAGATTCCGGTTAAACATTAAAAGAAAATAGGGTACGCATTTTAAATTTCGAGTTTTTTAGGTAGTGAGAAATCAGCTTTAGTTCTGAAAAACATAACATTTTAACGAAAATTCAGTAAGTGTACATAAAAATATTTCTAAAAAAATTAGCATTTAATTGGAATTTTCAGATTATACACAGTTTTATTCTAAATAAATTTATATTGGGAATAAGGAAAAAAAAATAAGTCGATTGGAATATTTTAAAAATATAAAAAATTATATATCTTTTAGAAATAAAATTTCATTAAAAATTTTTTTACAAGATATTTGACGTATTTATATCTTAATTCATATGCATAAAAAATTTCATAATTCTAAGTGAATAATTCGCAAAAAAATACCTAATAGAATCCACCGTCTCTTTAAGTGCTGAGTGCGAGTTTGCGCAGAATATATTTTCGCCACTACATCTATTGAGAACTATTCAAATATACTACATACACTGCTAAAGACGTATAAAACGCGTCGAACACCGTTCAGCTTAACCTTTCCAAGCTCACGAATAATGAATGTTTTCGAAAAAACGATATTAATGTGTAGCGGGTTGGTATGAGCGAGGATAGAACCGGGGACCTTGTGGTTCGCAGCCCAGTAACATGGCCACAATACAAAAGCAATTGTTAATAACGTGACCACAATACAAAAGCAATTGCTCATGTAAAGTAGCTGTTAACTGGTTTATAAACTTTCACCACAAATGAACCGATAAATTCATGAAAAGATAAAATTTGGGATCAGTAATATTCTTTTTCTTTATCGGATACTGAAACACATCTTTTCGAATATAGAATAAATCATTAAACGAATATTCTGTACCTAAAAAAAAAAAAAAAAAAAATTTAAAAACATGGTTTGAAAATTACCGACCTTGGAAAGATTAAAAAGTAAAATAGATGTATTAATATTTTGTATTCGCTGTTTCTAATTATTTCTTCGGGAGTCTGTCTGCACTTACCTTCATGCTTTTTTACTGTTATACCACTGTTCTAAATATAATTTTTTTTATTAATTCATTATGTTTATCAAAAGAGCTTACAGTTTTTGAAGTGTTATAACGGATTTTATGCTAACTCAGTGCTATATATTTTCTTTTTTTAGTTCGTGATTCCCAACATAATATTTCCTACTCCCAAATCTCAAATAATGGGAAAGAAGGTATATCTTACAGAAGTGCAGGAGAAATCACGCCAGCAATAACATTGAGATACAATCGAATTGATAATAACGGCCGCGAGTTATTTGGAAACTTCACTCTCGGAGACAGCGCCATTTTATTGGACCTACAAAATGCAAAACTGCTGTATTTTTACAACAATCTGATAATGAAGAATCAGGGCGGACTTCAGTTGAACGTTGACTCAAGAACAGCTGTTTCAGCTCTTAAAGGAATGATTGTGAATAATTTGTTTACAGAGAACAGAAACAGAGAAGTGCTGAAACTACAAGGGAGAAAATCTGGTGCGTTTCAGTTTATAACGGTTTTGCGGAACTATTTTAATAGAAATTATGCTCAATATAGAGACACCATTGTTATATCGCAGGTAATTACAATTTTTTTTTAGTTTCTCTGTATTTTTTAATAGTTTTTAGACTTTTTTTTTAACCCTTTCCGTTTTGCTTGAGGAATAATCTACTTTTATAGAAGGACAAAACTCTTTATAACGTCATTAGGAAGTAGATGAAAGTAATAGAGAAATTTCAGGAACAGTTATTTAATTATTTTCACATTTCACAACACAAAACGAACACGAACATACATGACACTCCTTTAGAATACAATATAATAATGACCCTCAGGAAGGATAATGGGAAATATACCTTGATAATAAGGTAACGCCATCTGTTGTATCAAAAGAAAAGTTAGTAGAGTTATGTAACTGCTATATTTTTAGTAATCAATAGATGACATTAGTTATTTTCATACTGAATTTATATGTGCTGAAATGGCAATACGATTTGGTTATAAATAAATAGTTAATGGATAATTTTAATTAAACACAAACTATTTCTAATTTTTTTCAATATTTTTTTTTATTCACAAATGATATTTTGGGTTGGAGGAGATTAAAAAATTTAGTGATAAATTTCATTAGCAATAATGAATAATAAATGAATTATGTTTTTGTAATTACTTTTCTAACTAAGCTGAGAATTCTTAAATTCTTTCAACCTTCTGTTCGATTCAAATTACAGAAGACTTCTGCAAACGCGAATTCTCTTTTCATAATCCCCAGTGTATTCCTATATAACTCTTCGAGATATATTTATAAAATCCAAGAAAGGTTTTTTTAATCTTATGCCTTTATTTGTTTAATTTCAGTGAAATAATTGCTTTTCTGCGTTGATTTCGGTACCTAAAATTGAACGATCAAAGAGAAACATTCCCATGTGGTGTTTTAGAGATCGCAAATTAAAGATACAAGGTCCCACTTAAAGTCGAATGTATTATTCAAGAAGTCATGATCTAAAACAATACAAAATAATTTTAAAGTCCAGGGTATTTTAGAAGTCAAATGTTAATTACAAATTAAAAAATCAATAATTTGCAAACAAATAAAGATGGAAATATATCGTTTGCTCAAAAAAAACAAATTATCTCAGAATTTTTTAAAATATTTTTTTGTCATGAAATCAGAATTCATTAATTATTCAATTATGTAGTTAGTGCAAAAATGTATTTCATGAGATAAGATATTAATGTTCAATCATTTAAGAATTCTTTTTTTTTTAGTACTGCAGTCGGATAAGTAACCTGTACTTTCTCACAGTATTAAGCAGCATAAACAACAACAACAATTAAGCAGCATAAACAACAACAACAATTAAGCAGCATTTCTGTTTATATATATATATATATAATATACTATTTGGAATCTTTTGCCATACTGCAAAAATCATTTTCGGGGAAAATTGATTACATTGCTCATTGATTTTTAAATCATCCTACACATTTTTTTTTTTTCATAATTTTTCATTTCCTATTATGAAATGCACTTGTTGTATTGATTTTACATCCTGAAAGATTATCTATTTTTGAAAAATAATTTGAAAATGTATTGCGTATGTACAATACATTTATAAAGTCTCAATAATCCAGCAGATATTGAATAAAAATAGTTGAAGATTTATGAAGGCGCCGGATTTATAACATATTTTTAAATCAATACAGTAATTAAAATTATGTTTTATTGAGCTAAATTTTTCGAATTGTACTGGACTTTATACAATATATATTTAATGCTACAAGATACCATATAATATTTTTGAAATCCGCTACACCAAAATTACTTTATTCCCATCTGAACTCGAAATTTTGAAAATACCGGACTATAATAGAGATCGGATTGGTACAATGCCGGATAATTTGGAATGTGATATGCATATACTGCATAACAAAATATGAAATCCCATCTGGCAAAATATGAATGATCCTTACTGACAAAATATGAAATGCAGCATTCTATAGAATGCTTAAGCATTGTATATAATACCTAAAACTAGCCAGCAGTGTATGAAACGATTCATATTCCACAAATTTTCTAGGCATTATATAGAATACCAAATGAGAAACCATCAAGGTATGAAATACATCTTCGATTGGTTTCGAATATCACTTTACACCGAAAGAACTTGCTTAGTTTGCTTAGAAGTGAAGATATTCCAATCCTCTAAATTCCTCTCCAGTCAGTTGCAATTGCTAAGTCCAGTGGAAGCGACCAAGGATTCGGCAAATGTATGTGTAAAACAAAGTGCCAAAATATGAAATGTCTTTGTGTGAAAAAATATAATTCAGTATGCCATTCATGGCATAAATTTTAAATAAAAAGGCATAAATTTTGTTTTGTACAACTTCCATTTTTATTTACGTATTTGGAATAATTTTTTTAATGGCACTCTCATTATTTTTACCGAATAATATTTGTAGATTTGAGGAATGCATGTCATTTATATAATAGCCTTATCAAGACCTTTTTTTTTATACTTTTCTTAAATAGCATTTGTCATTCTATAGAATGCCTAGGTAGTAAGTATATACAATGCCTAGGGAAAGTATGTAATTCTCATGTGTCATACTTTGCCTAAAAACATCCGGCATTATATACAATGTATTGGCATTCTATAGGATGCCGTTATTTCATATTTTGCCAGTAGCATATATAATACATCTGTAAAATTTGGACTTCACTTTGTGTATAGATATGTTTGATTTTTCTGCTGAAAGTTATTTTTTTAATCAAAAGTAAGAAACTTTTGTAAAATATAAGATATTTTGAACATCAAAAAAGAAAAAATAGATATGCTCATTTAAATCACTAATGCTGTGTTACCACGACACTTTTAGGTTGTTTCCAATTTGACTGAAAATATGGCTTACAACAATACCGGCATGCATATTCTTGACGTGCAAGGATTTGAAAGAATGCCGCTGTCTTATCAGACATGTGAAAGAAATTGGTTTTGGAGAAACATTGCCACTGATTACTGGGATAAAAGTACAATAATTGCTGGTAAAGCAGGCCAAAGATTCAACTATAACTATTTACTTAACCCGGAAAATGACTTTGAATTGGCTGCCAAGAATCGTACTTAGTAAGTGTCTGATTTATTGATATTTATTTATTTATTATTTAGTTTGTGAATTAGATCTCAATTTTCATGATTGATTGTCCGGTATTGATTATTTTATTTTATGTAACAACTCTTAGTTCATGCGTAAAACAATGATTTTTATAACGCTGTTTTCCAAATGACGGTCAGCATATGTTCAAAGATTTTTCTCTTTCATGTTTTTAAGTATCAAAAAACATACTGTGCATATAGGAAAGTCAATTAAAATAAAGCATATGCTTTTAAATCCTAGAATGAAAAAGATTAGAAAGTCAAGTATCTATCTGATTTATCCATATTTTTAACTTTAAATTTTATTATCAAAAAGCTTATTAAAGCTTTTATTTATTAAGGCTTTCTTATATCACTTGTTCTTGAATATAAGATGAAAAAAAGATAGGTATATTTTAAATTTTTTAAAACTACTTATTTATTAAGAATTGCTTTTCATTCTATATTTGAAACTGCTTGTTAGGGAAATTTAACTTGGTGGTTTCATCACTCAGTTAGTTAACTGCTACATTAGAAGAGATGTGTAACAAAATGAAAGAAATGAAATTAATTGTTGCGACATCAATGCTATTTTTAGATTTAAAATGTATTAGCGTTTTGAAATTCCAATAGGATTGCATTAAAATAAAATGCTGAAAAGAATAATAACAAACACATATAAATAAAAAGTAAAATTAACCAATTAAATAATATGTTCTATGATATATATATATATATAATATGATTTTTGTTGATTCAGTAAGTTTAAAAATCGTTTATTCGCCGAGAAGATTTAAAATTAAGTTTTAATTTGGATAAACATTTTTTTTAAATTATTGTGATCCCTGCAAAATTATAGAACTTGGGTGAAAATAATTTTTTTATTAATTTTTATTTCTCAACGAGTGATAGGTTTATATTTTCTGATATATATATATATATATATATCAAAACTTTAAAGAATATTTTGTATTAAAACTAGATTTTAAAAAGGTTTCTGGTTGATTCAGCGAATTTATTAGAAAACATACTATGGAAGAAAGATACAAAAAGAAGCAAAATGTTATTTTTATGTTCAAAAGGCATGAAAATTATATTATATACCAATTTGTGATCTTTCTGCAGTTTAAATAACCGAGAACCTCCTATCAATGCCAAAATGAATTGGTGGGGATTTAATGGTACTGCTGCTGTCTCTGGACGTATCAAAGATTATTACGATTTCGAAGAACTCCTTGAAGTTGAATTTCAGCCTTTCCTGCATGATAACTCAACAGTCCTAAGTGGTAAATATAGATTTATTTTCTCATAGACTGCATTTATTATTTATTATTAAATGATAGTTAAACTTAAATCAAAACTTTGGAATCAAATAATATTTCGTAGATTTCAGATTCACGGTTAGAGATTTTTCAATAATTAATTTTGGAGTGAACCATTCAAACTTTTATATAGATTTTTTTTAGAAATGACTTTTTTGGTATATACATTAAATGGCTTTTGGAAATGACTTTCTTATTGCATAACTACATCCATGTCATATGTGAATATGTTTTTAGTAAATTTAAAAATCTGGCTTCGGAATATAAATATTAAGTGAAGCACTTATTTATCATGTCTATAATTTTTTTCCGTTGGAAGCATGAACTTACATTAAAAATTATTTACTTAGAATTTAATGTGTCGTTTTAGTCCATTTATTTATAAATTCTACAGTGAAAGTGTCACATTCTTAAGAGAGGGAAAGAAACTGTAAAAAATAAAAATTCTACATCGACATGTAAGGAATCTGATTGTTTTAGACCTTCCTATATCCACAATAAATAAATGAAATAAAATAAAATTTTGTCTGTTAGTTCATTCCACTACAAGTGAATACAATAATTTAACCAGCGCGAGTCCTAAAACTTTCTCGTATACCCTTTAATGTAGATATTATTTCCTACCCCTCTCAAAAAATTGTGAACATTGAATAAGGCAATGGTATTGGCATACAATAATTGCGAAATAACCTTTGGTGTGAATTTAGAAATTTTACTGAATTTTTCGTGCCATCCTTGGCGAGTTATTTGGAGATTAATCCCTGGCAATCAGTTAATAATATCCTAAAATCTCATTTCTGTTCTGTCAGCCGATTGAAGCAAAAATATGACACAAAACTGCACTTGCTAGAAAACTCCATACCAAATTCGATATATTATGCGTTTCTGAAATTACAGACTGACAAACGTCAACCCACCCATTTGACTCAAAAATTTAATGGGTGCCTACCCTATAGGTGTTAAATATATGTATCGAATTTTTATCTATCTAACTCTCTTCGTTTCATAATTATTGTGTTAACTTATATTTCAACAACCTGATAGACAGACTTCCTCTGAACGGATTTTCCTCAAAATATGAGAGAAATCTGCAAATTTCGTGTCAAGATCGTATACCAAATTCCGACTGTCTAGCTCTAAGCGTTTTTGAGTTATCTTTATCACAGAGAGATGAACATTATTAACATACATTTTCTAAAAACGTATTTTTCAAACTCAGGGAGTTGTAAAATGTGAAGATCCGCCAAAATCTCGAGTTTGAATTTTTTGACGATTACAATACTTTCTCTTTACTACGTATATCAGAAAGTAAAAACGCAAATGGTTATATAAGTGAAATTCGGTTATGGTTTTTCAAGTCCGTTAATAAGCTGATTGGCCGGCGATCTGTCTATTGGTGCATAAATGAACACAATAGCTCAAAATGGCAGCAAGGTAGATAGACGAATTTTAGTGAATGGTTTTTATATAAATCTGCGTCTAAGTTTCGATTAAAGCCGTCTTAAAGTCAATTGTTTGTTCTCTATCTCTTCATGACTATGAGAGTATGATAATTCAGGAAGTAAACAAGGAAGATAAATTATATTAGTTGCATTTAATACCAAAATCGTAGATTTAAACTGATTTTTGTCACTAAGTAGTCAAAAAGAAAGGGTTGTTCTTTGTCAGTTTTTTTCACTTTACATCAAGATTAAACAAAAAACAACGCTATATTTTACAAATATTCGAATTAATCGAGAATTGGGCACTCTATCTGGATTTTCTTTTCTATGTTCTATCAAATTTGCTATCATTTGCTTAAAATACGAGTAATGGTGAAACAATTTTTCTGTGTAGTACATTTTTTTATAACATGAAAGTATTATGAAATAAGTTGAAAGTTGATAGTATTAAAATGGATTGATAGGAAATAATGGTTTTATTTTTATTGATTTGTTTTATTTAAAACATGTTTTTCTTTATAGGTAAATGCGCTGGAGGGTGGACTAAAATCGGAGACACTTGTTTCTTATATGTGGGAGGAGTAATGACATTTGCAGAAGCAAAGAAGTTTTGTGAGGTCAGTTTTAAGTGAATTTTATTTTATAGACCCAGATAATTTTAAACGTTTTAATTAAAGGTTTTTATTAAGTTTTCATCTTGACCACTTCTTTAGCCATACGTAATGAAAAGTGTCCCTTTGAACTTTATTTCGGGAAACTTTCTCTGAAAAGCAAGTTGATCACTTTCCATCACAAAGAAACTTCATTGCAAAATAATTGTGAGACACGCGTGGGGCATGGCGTTTAACCGTCCAGTGGTCGTACCCTCTACACTAACATGAACGATGGCGCGCATTTCCTAAATACGCTATTGTTAAATATTATTTTGTAGAAGTTAATTATTAAAATGAATTTGTAATTGGCTAGGCCAAATATAATCGGTGGTTTTACTTGACGACACTTCGTTCAAATCTTTTTTTTTTTTTTTTTTTTTTGTACCAAAACTTTTTGTTTGGCTCGTTTTGTAAGAAGTAAGATGCTTTTCAGTCATCATATTCTCTGTGACATTTGCCAGCTTTCGTAGATATTTCTTTCTAAATAATTTTTTATTGTATTGTAAAATATTTACGATAATAACGTAGATATTTTACATTATTTCAAATCGAATCAATAACGTAGCTGTAGATTGCAGCTACAATTTTTTAAAACAACAGAGAAACAAAAATACAGCAAAAGCTTACGTCGACGGTCGCGCGTATCTCTGAAATGCAAATAGTAAATTCGCAGAGTTCTATTAACTACTCGAATTCCTAATCTTAACTGAAAATGCATCGAAAGGAACTGCAACAATAGCCTAAATCATGTTTCCGTAGCGTCCTGTGGTAAAAAGATATGGAATGAAATGTTGCTCTAGTGTATCTCTCACATACGCCCACCCGCTAAAAGATTAAAATATGGACAGTAAAATATGAATAAGCTCAATTAAGTAAGCCAAGTCTAAAAATGCTCGGAAATTCGCATAGAAAATTATTTTCATATTTCAAAGTAGTTGTCAGAATGTCGAGTAATAATAAGCGCCTGTGATGGAGAAAATGATGGAAATTTAAACGTCTAATCAAAAACAACGCACCGTGACAATGTTTTAGGTTTGAATCATTTGTCTTTATTATTAAAATTCATTCTTTAATATAGCAGCGATAATATGCACACGTACAATAATCAATATATAGAGATAACGTACAATATTCAATATCCCTGCAAGGCACGTGATATGGTAATTGAATAATTAAAACAATGGGAGATATTGTTGTAAAATATACACAAAACATTTTTTTTAATTTATTAAAATATTGAATGATGTTAATAAGAAATGTTTAGAAATAAAACTGGCATCACTGAATTATTTATTTATATTTAGTTTTAAAAATGGTGAAAAAAATGTTTTCACAGTAACATAATACGAATTAAAGTGCGTGATATGGTAATTGAATAATTAAAACAATGGACGATATTGTTGTAAAATATGCTTAAAAAGTATTTTAATTTATTAAAATTAGATAAAGAATTGTTTAGAAATAAAACTATACCTGATTTACTTATTTTTAATTTTAAAAATGGCATAAAAATGCTTCCTTTTTACGGTAATATGCTACAAATTAAGAATGTAAAAATAATCACTTTATATTCCAAAATATGAATGTACACGCCATGGAATGGTGGATTGTGCTAAATCTAACAGTGCGGTTTGAAAAATGTGCCATCAGTAAGAGGACAGTTTCCGTTGTAATGAGGATTTGTTGGATTATTCTTTCAAATAATCCCATACAAAAATCCTTATGTTTTATGAGTATTTTAGTTTTAGGGTAACGAATTATAATTCTCGAGCTTAAAATTAAGCTCCTTTTAAGTAAATCGGATGTGTCATTCTCATTCTTCGAATGCAATTTTTTTCAAAACTCAAAATTATAGAAGTAAAGTTCTTTGAACTCTTTTCATCTTCTAGAATAAAAAAATCTCGGTATCCTGTGTTTATATAGTAATATTAAAACAGAAGTTCGAATATCACTGCAGTAAAATATTATGCCATATTTCTTGATTTATTTTACAATAGCTTCTGAATCACTCTAGTAACCCGATAGATATCTAATCAACGGACTCATTGATTCATTTTTTATTTGTCGCAAAATTTGTTTATTACATAAAATATACCAAACTTTACCATAATTTATATTATATATAATAAATATTACAAAATATATTTCAAAATCCTATTGTTTAGTCCGCTAAGTTTACTAAAATTATCCTAAAGTAACTAGTTTTCTCTTTATTGCCATCTCTTGCCCTTCTGAAAATGTCGGGCCGCGGTGGCCTGGTGGTAATGTCTCGAGTTCGGAACCGGAGGGTTTCTAGTTCGAGATCCGATTCCACCAAAGAACCGTCGTGTAAACGGTTCTGGTGCACGCTAAATCTTTCGGGACCAGACGAATCGCTGATGTGGTGCATAAGTTTGGAGAGGGGTGCCAGTTCAGGTGTCGTCCTCGTCATTTGACCGCGGTTCAAAATTACGAGATCCGTCCCAAAATAGTCCTATTGTTGCTTTCAAAACGGGGCGTTAATATAACTAAACTAAACAAAACTTCTAAAAATGCCGTTCTATAAGATGGGTCGAATTGATAAAGTACCGGATTACTGAGGGCCTATTGTATTTTATTATTTTTTTGTGAGAAGCTATGTTTTATAGCATTTTAAATCAATTTCTCTGCATATCAATTTAAATTTCTTGAAAAAATTCATAGTATTTTAATAGAGAAATGATGAATTTCTTTCTAAATTTTTTTTTCTCATTCTTTCATGTTTAAAGTATCAAAATTTGTATTTAATTTATATTTAAGTCATACAAAAGTATAGCTTGAATCTTTTTGAATGATTTTTATTAGAATATTTACAGCCTACTGTTATTGACATGTTTAGTTTAGTTTAGTTATATTAATATACCATTTTAAACTACACAAAAGTTAATTTGAGATGGGCCTTGTAATATGAATCATAGTCAAATAAAAGGATGAACCTGATCTAGTAATCCCCTACCCCACCCACCAAACATTTTCACCTAGAGTGATGTTTAGACCCGAGGGACTCAACGTGCACCAGCCCACTTATATGGCATTTATTTTGTGGAATTGGTTGCAGTTGCTGTTAAAAGTGTAATACTTTCTCAAAGCAGCTGAAATAAGTTTTAGGTCTATAGTTGCAGGACATGAATTAGTTTAGTTATACTAATATCCCATTTTAAAGCAATACTAGAACTTTTTTGGAACGAACCATGTTATTTTGAGTTGCGATCAGATGACAAGACATACTATACTTGAACTGGCATCGAATGATAATGCATTTTATTTATATAGGAATAAAATTATACTCTCTTTCAAATCCCTTGCATTAATTTGAAATATCATTATTTAATGAAACGTTGCACTTTTAAAATTTACCTCAAAGATAATTAAAATAATTGCATGCATCTGTTTTAGATGGACAATGCTTCAATGCCTTACATAAAAACAAAGCATGCTGAATTAATGGAATTTGTCAAAGAGCAACAATATTACTATCAGCATTATTCTGACCGATTCTGGATCAGGTCTCTAGATATATCTCCTCGTGAATGTGCGGTTCTAGTTAACAGAAAAGTTGTCAAGCATCCTTGTGACGAATATTTTCCATTTTTATGTGAAAGAGGTAAGAGCTGCAGTTAAAATCCTAAACATACTTTTTGTATTTATTTCTTTATTTATTCTTTTTTATTACTTCTCAAATTTATTCTTCTGTCTCTAATCAGAATAGTAGATTTTCAAGATTCTTCTTATATTTCATGGATTTTGAAGATCTTCTGAGTCTGAACCAGAAATATTGATAATACATTTATGTTTCAATTTTGTCTGTGTTTTTGCATCCCTTCCCCTTCTCCGAATTTTGTTGTTTTTAAAATAATTCCTATTTCATCATAATTTTGTATACTTTTGAATGCATTTCTGAAGAAATTAAATTTCTTATATTAATGTCCACACAACTAAGTTTACTTTTTTCTATTTTAGATTAGTTTTTTTCCCCGTTCTTTTTTTTCAAAATTAGTGTCACATACCATCCTGGAGTCAGGCAAAATTCTGTAAAAAGCTACTTTATTAAAAACTAAATTGATAATAAAATAAAATCCCTATGTTTATATTATCGAATATTTTATATTAAAATAATATAAAGTTTAAGAAATGCTAAAATATTTATTAAATTAGAATACGCAAATTTCATATAGCTGTATCAGTTTATAGAATTTTTTCATTTATTTTTTTAGGAAATTCGTGAATATTTAAGCATGCATTTGAATATTTTCTGTATAACCAATTTCAGATTTTTTTTATTTCCATTTTCTTCACAGTGTTTATTAATAAATTAATATTAAATTAACATTATTATAATATTCAACATGTAGTATCTTTTTCCATCAATTGCATTTAAAATTTAAATTAATAAACTTTTATATAGATTTTTGAATTTTCTAATTCTATTCAAATATTACTTTTAGCTCTTTAATAGAAATTATGGCAAAGTAATGTTTTGGTCATATCATTTTAATTAGAATTTCTTCTTCATTACTAATATTAGAAATGTAATCCATTTATGATGACTGAGTAATCTAGTCATCTTTTCAGATCCTGAAATCACCGTATCCACTAGATTATGGTTTATGGAGCCTCTGACAATAGCTTTCCTTGGAGTAACTGCCTTTGCTCTTATATTTGTTGTTCTGTGTGTTGGATTCTGGCTTTGCAAATCGCGCCAAAGATACAGAGAAAAGCTGGAACGTCGCAACTCCATCCGAGCATCCATTAGATCCAACCGCTCTCTGACGGGATTTTCAGAATTAGGATACAAGAGAAGAATCGAAAGAGCTTTTGAAACCGAATCGGAGCCTAAACCAGCACCGATGAAAATGAATGGAAGTTTAGATTCGGTTGAAAAATCAGCTTCAAGATTTAGTTGTTCATTAGATGATAGTTACGAAAATACTTTGGGAGACACAAGTTCCTCTAGAGTTCCAAATGGGGATTTCTCTGGTTTTGGAGGGTATGTTTTGGTTTCTAAGAATCTTATATAACTATCATTAAAATTTTTATTTTACAATCTTTTAATTGAATTTTTTTCCGATGAAAATACGATTTTTATAATTAAGTATATTTGATTTATTAAGGAATTCATCTTTAATGCCGAAACTCAGCAAACTTTTTCTCAGCATTGCTAAGTGAAACCAAATGTTCTAATGCAAAGACTAAATATTCTTTGAAATATTATGTTGATTGTTGCTTTATAAATTTTTAGAAATCGCTTTATTGTGCTATATAATTCACATTTTGAATATCCCGTTTTAAATAGTGCTGAAGTAATAACACCCTTCTTAAAACATTGGCCTTTTTACCTTTTAATCCCAAATTCTATGTCAGACGTTAGGGAGTCGCAACACTTATTGTCTGAAAGGCCATCTCCATAATGGATTGACCAACTCTCCAGTAATCGTAGTTCATAGCATTTCAGTATTCGCAGTTGGATATTGAATGCTAATTTTTTCTGTCTTATCTAATCTCTCTGTCTAAAACAAAAGAAAAAGCGGGTTAAATCGATTTTGTTGATCAAAAAGTTACTAAAATCAAAATGGTACAATCAGTGCTATACAAGAGTATGGACGCATCCTTGCAACTCTCAGCTATTAATTTTACGTAGACTCTCTCTTATCAAGCAGCAGAGCGATGCCGGGTATTTGAATATGTTTTCAGAACTTTCCTTTTTATATTTTGCAATACCATCTATAAAAACTGTCCCATGCAAAAGCAGCTGGTCATGCGTTTCGATATAATGACCGCTATTAAATAAATAATTCAGTAAGTATGATTTAAAATTAAAGAACGCATAACTTTATATTTCGGAAAAACAAAATTTAACAATATTTTAAAAATTACCATGAATATTATCCCATGAAAGTTATGAATAGCTTAATGTAATTACATGCAACAGTGGATGTCTGACTGCTTACAACTCTATTAGCACAAGATATTGTATGATCCCCATGAAGTTATTCGATATTCTGAACTGGAATTATCTGCAATATAGTGAAGATATCGTAATATGGTTGTTCGGCACTTTAGTGTTAATAGGGTGATAGGGAAATGTATGATGCCATACCTTGATCTCATATATACTCCAATTACATATTTCCTGGATATAATCCGCAGATTATTTGTCAAAAACACATGAAAATCGTCACTAATAATCTGTCGTTGCGAATTATACAGTGATGCAGATTATCTGCTGATTTTTTTTTTTTTTTTTTTTTTTTTTGTGAGGGCTAAAAGTTGCAACTGCGGATTATACGCCGCCACAGATAATACACAGGAAATTGCGGTACTTGTGCTGCAAATAACACCATATTTATCAGCTCCGACATATGTCTCCATTTCCCAGTGTTCCAACTTAGGATGCATCTTCTATATAGCCTGATGCGTTTTAAATCTAAATTCGAAGGTTCAATATCCTTTAATGGAATATGGAAGTTTAAAAATGGAGATGATAAATTAAATCCAATTCTTGCCATGTGGTCATGGTTCAAAATTACGAGTTATTTCAAAAAGCAATTGCCATGTTGCTTTAAATCAGGAGTTAATTATTAACTCCATTAACAGCGGTTCTTAACCTATGGGTCGCGACCCAAAATTGGGTCGCGCTGAGTCGAACCAAAAAAGTTAGTAATACACCAAATTTCAGACATTTTAGAAATGACGACTTGAATAAATATCAACAATCGAAAATGAATGTGATTAACAAGATCAAAAAATATCAGCTGATTAAAAAGCGAGAGCAAAAAAAGTACGTGTGATGATAATAACGGTGAGAACTAAATAGAACTAAACTAACGGTGAGAACTAAATAAATGCTGATAAAAAAAACGATATCTGTAATTTATGATATAATTTGATAAATTTAAGCGGATTTTAGTTGTTTTAAAGTCAAAATGGATGGGGAACTCTTTCCCAGCGCGGAGCGTCACATTTTCTGCCTTTTACAATACTGCCAAGTTAGGGTGAAACAGAGTATAGGAGGTGTTGGTAATACGCACGCCATTGCTTTGCGTGCGCGCAGACTCAGTAAGCTCTCTGTCAAAAACTCGTTTCTAAATTGTAATTGTAAAGAATTGTAATTAATTGTAAAAAAATTGTAATCACCCTAATAATGGCAAAACGTGAATACAAGGAAGCATTTTTAGAATTAGGTTTTACTTGCATTTATGATAGAGGAGTGAACAAGCCGCAATGCGTGTTGTGCAGTGAAATATTAAGTAATGAATCGATCCAACTGAACAAACTTAAAAGACATTTTGATGCAAAACATAAAAAATTTTCCTTTGAGGGAAAAGATCGTACTTTTTTCGCAAGAAAAGAAGCCCTTTTAAAAAGACAGCGTTTGGATGCACCAAGTAGTAGTGGTTTTATAAATTCTGCCAAACAAGCTACACTTGCTTCTTTTCATGTGGCTTGGCATATTGCAAGACAAAAGAAACCCCATAATATTGCTGAAAAACTTATAAAACCTGCTGCCATTGACATGGCACGTGTCATGTGCGGAGATGAAAGTTCAAAGAAATTACAAAAGATACCATTATCAAATGATACAATTCGTTTACGAATTAATGATATGTCATTTGATATTAAGAATCAACTTTGATATTTCTTTTTTTTAGGAATAAGTTAAAATGTCAATTATTTTCAAAAAGTTGTAAATATATTTTAATTTGGTCAATAAAAATTATTAAAAACACTTGATTATTAATTAAATTTTCCTTGGATCTAAAAGTACTTTTGTTTCTTTATTATTAAAAAATAAATAAAAAATTTGTAAGTTAAAAAAAATCATCATCGTAGGATTGAAGATTTTTTTAAAAATACGATCTAAAATAAAGCAATGAAAAAATTTTGACTTTTTCTTAAATATTTCTCAAATTTGGGTCGCGGCTTAAAAAGGTTAAGAACCACTGAGTTAATATAATTAAATTATTATCAAGTCTCAATTACGAGGAAACACTAATAACTTATGATAACACTGACTGGGAACTTTTTTCCTTTCTGCATGTTTATCTTCATAATTATGGAACTATAAGGCTTCTTGTATTTGCATGCCACCAAAAACACCCACAGTGTTTCATCTAGAATTATAAAACTTAGAAGCACAGAAAGTAAATTATGTGTCCGTGCCAGAGCATTTGAAATAAATCGTCCCATTCTTAACATGGAATCCCTCCCTAATCAATTAACATTCCTGAACAAATTTTTGTTGCATTTTTTTCCATATAGCCGATGTTTTTTGAAATGAGATTACTAAGTTCTGTGTTTCGCTGCTAAAGACACTGCGAATATTGTAATTGTATAGATTCTACTCTTTTTCCTACGTATATAAACACCACTTTTATAACTGCAGCTACATCCGTTCACAAGTTGAATTTCCGCTTAATACATAAACTTTCTGCTTTGCATATGTATCAGTACAGCGGTTACAAACTTTCAAAAGTACACCTAGACGATGGGAAATCTCATAGCAATGCATGGTCGGAAACGCTTTCCTGGAGCGGCAGTGACGACTCAAAACACAGGAAACGAAAGGAACATGACGAAAGGAAAGACACGAACATGATGAGAAAAGATGTTAATTGTTTTTAGTACATAAAGAAAAAGGACATAAAGTGATAATGATCTTCATCAAAGAAGGTGTTCGTAATTACGACCCCAGGCCATGATGCAGGTCTCACAACTACGGCGCAGTGAAAATCTAATGTTAGCGAAAATACCGGGTGTGTCCTGGACTTCCGATCAGCTCACATTGTTCCTCCCTTTCTTGTATCCGACCGCGCATTGCTATGCGATTTTCCATCGTCTAGGTGTATCTATCTCTCCTGAAAGTTTGCAACCATTGTACTGATACACCCTGTATTTCATTTGACATTATGTAATTCTTATGATTAAAACGTAAACTATTAACAAAACTTTTTATCTTGTTTAGTTATCCATTTGCCCAAAATTAATTGCTCCATTATTTTTTGATTAATTTATTTAAATAATATCCAGTTGCTTAGCAGCCGGGAGTTCATGGATTTTCTAGGCATCAATCTTAAGGCGAACAAAGGAGGGAGGGGGAGATGCCATGCTCCAGGTTATTATTACATTAGCTAAATCACTGAAAGCGATCAATCTTAGGAATGCTAGGAGGATAAGAGGGAAGAATGCCTGAATGACAAAGGTATCCTGAGCGCCAGCTGTCCTCGGTACTGGTTATAATACGACTATTTAAGGATATTCAGGACTTCTATTTAAGGATTATCTTGAATTTATAGTAAAAATTTTGTACTAATTGTAAAATTATACATACTCCTTGACAAAAAAAAATTTTTTGGTGATAAATTTAGAAAACTACTATCCTTTAACTTTGAAATTTTATTGAGGCATAACTTTTGAACAAGTGGGAAACTATTTGTAAAGTTGTAATCATATTTCTTTAAAAAAAATTACACTTTTTAATTGACTTTTCTTTTCCGATAGGTTCCGTCCAGATGCTCAACACGAAAACAGAACAGCTGATTTAATGGCCCGCCCAACTTTTGACTTGACCTACGAAAATCAATGTTTTGTGGACCGTTCCGTATCTCGTAATTCCAATGACATATCTCGAGACTGGAGTTCTTCCACAGGTTCAACCCTGGACATGAAACGTTCCCTCGAAAGAGAAACTAAAGAGCAACCGTATCATGTGGGTCCATATCGTCAAACGCCCTCACCACCCTTGACTGTCGAGTCGAATGGGGGCAGTAGTCGGAGCAGTAATCGAGCTCCGCCTTTAGAAACTGCCATGTAACTAAACATTGAATCATTATCAGTCAATCTTATGTTCCTACAAGCATACTTTCTGTACATTACAAGCAAGCTGTGCTTGCGTGAATTGTCTTTCATTAAGCTGGACTTAATGCAAGCCAGTATCATCAAATTATTTTGACAAGTTGTGGTGGCTCTAGTGATGAATTCAAGTATTATAGCTAATATGATGCTATATTTAAGCGAAATAAGAGTAATGAATTTTAGGAATTACAACTATATAGATAAAAGTTCATAAAAAGATCAACATAAAAATTAATATTTTAATGTTACATTTGTAAATTTGTTTCAGTTTGTCAGTGATTTGATTCATTCAGTGTGGCTGTAACTCAGCTTTGATAACAATTATATATCTTCAAAACCATTTCAAGCTTAAAAAAAAAATACTTTATACAAGATACTAAATACCAAATTTAAGAAAATTGTTAATTTAATCAATATTAATGATCGCAATTATTGATCTGCAAGATTTAATAGTAGTTAAGTTAATGCAATTAGATGTAGACATGATTTAGATTTTCTATTCAGATTTATCATGATCAAACTACTTTTTAAGTTAAAAAATAAAGAATGGGCAAGCATCAAGCCACCACACAAACATAGGATAAACATTACTTCTGGAAATGATAGACTGCAATAAAAGAGACTGATAATTTTACTAACTCCCCAGGTGCCAAGAAATGCCTTATTTTATATTGTCTTTGAAAAGGAGCTACATTCTGTTATTTTTTGTGAAACAAAAATGTTATGTGTGCAGATCAGCTGGTACATATCATTTGGATTATCAGTGTTAAGTGTGAATATTATCAAGAACTTGCTTAAAATCCCAGTGAATTTTTTAGTGAGAAATAACTTTTATATAAGTGCCTTCTCTGTTTGTATGTTGCTCAAAAGAAAAGGAAAAAAAAAAAAAAAAAAAAAAATGTTTGAATATAGCTTTTTTATGTGCAATATGCACAGATGAGTCATACATTTTTGATAAGTAGAATAGAGAAGTAATCAAAATATTTGTTTACATTCCATATTTAATTTTCTTACTATTTCATTGTAAATAATCATGAAATTATTAGCATGAAAGACACTGCCTTTTGAAATGCCCCATAAGATAGATTTTCATAACTCATATTTTTTTAATTGAATATCATGAAATATATTTTATATCATTTTTAGCTTTATTTCTTAAGACTATTTACATAATTGTAGACACAGGAATGTATAAAGAAATGGTACTGAAATAAATATAATAGAAATAATTGATATAGAGAATGCTTCAAACCTCCAATAATTTATTTTAATTAGAAAAATAAATGTTGAGAAATGAATACTTAATGGGTATATAATAAATTATTCTCTAAAATTTCTTTTGTTTAGCATTAATATCCTAATGAACACAAGTCAATTCATTTTGAAATATTTAAGATTACATAGAAAAATAAATTGGATATATTTTGTATATGCATTATTTAAATAAGACTGAAAATGTTCAATTGTCTGGAACCAACTACAGATGGACCATCAAACAAATTTTTTATCCTAAGTACCATAAAATCTAGTTCTATTCCTGCAATTTTGCTTTTACATTACTTAGCTTAATTATGTATGTATATAATTTCTATTTAAAGTGGCAATGTATTGTACATATTTTAAAATTTTTATTTAAAATAAAAATTTACCTTTTTAAAATGTTATGGTCTATATTTTATCATTTTGGAAAAAAAAAAAAAATCTGTTTGCACTGCATAAACATTTACATCGCTTACAACTATAGAAAATGCAACATTTTTTTAAAAAAATAACTGTTTCAGCAACACTAGAAAGTAAGAAAATGCTCCCAATAATGTTTTCTAAATTTTTAAATAAATAATTAGTCATTTTCTATAATTTAAGAAAGATTCAGTACAAAATTTCCATTGCTTATGATTGGGTTTAAATTATTTTTTAACCATTTCTTACTAAAAAAAAGTATAATTTATGGCTGTTGGAAATGTAAAGCCTATCAAAGTAGGACCACAGAAAATATTTTAAATGCAGACCCCCACATCTATTCTTGGAGTGATATGAAAGCAAGGAACATTTATTTATTTAGAATTTATAAATTAGGTTTTAAAAGAATTATTTTTAAAAAGTACTTAGTTTTTGAGAAGGCAGATTTTCTGTCTATTAATGGATGTATAAATTTTCAATAAAATTCACAATCTTATTTTTAAATTTCACATGCTTTCTGTCTAACCTTATTTAGACATCAATAAATAGTACATAGGATAGGAATAAGTATATGTATTATTGGTTTGAGATTTTAATAGTTAATAAAAGAATATATATATATATATATATATATATATATATATATATATATATATATATATATATATATATATATATATATATATATATATATATATATATATATATATATATATATATATATAATTTTATTACTTAGTTTTCCCTCTTTTGAAATTGCTATTGAAGAATGTTTTCTAAGATTTACAGAATTTGAGAAATATTATTTTTTTCTGGCCTTTGAATTTTATTATAAACACTTTGTTGTTAACTTTTATTAATTTGAGATTTGAAATAAATTGATAAACACTTAACAATATAATATGTACAAAACTTTATTTTAAAAGCAAAAGAAACCACACATGGTACATAACTTATCCATAAATGGCATTACTTTTCAAGATAAATTATTGCAGATATAACATATTCTGTTTTAAAGAATAACCAATAAAGTTAAGTTTAAAAGTTCAGCATCTTTAACATAAACCAAACTATCACTATCTTTTCATTAAAATCTATGATTTAAGAAATTTTTTTTTACCTTGAAAAGGAATAATATGTTGCTGTAACATCAAAGATTTACAAACCAACATCTCGGATACTTTTAAGTACCAAATTCTTTAATGAAGTAAAGACTTGATATACTATTCCATTAAATGTTATATTCATGTGAATTACAAATGAAATTAATATGTCAGTAAACAAACAACTTTTTATTGGTTTTGCAATATTTTAATCTAACTACTTTTTTTTCCTATCTTAATTTCTAATGACTGCAATAATAATAATTTTGAAAAAGTTGAAGTTAACAGAAATATAACTTTACTTAATTCATTTATTATTCTGAGATATCAGATTCTAAAAATATTTAAATGCAAATATACATTTGCTATAGTAAAAATATTTTTTTAAAGAAAATAACAATGAAATTTATAACAATTAGAATACAATTTAATTAAAATAAATTATCCATATTGAGACTTAAGGACACTTTTGGTCAGAGGCACAATTTAAAAAACATACTGGGATTAATTTTTCAGACCGTTTTCCAGAACTTATTGCTATAAAACAAGGCCTGTTCTTAAGGTTAAAAATATTAATCCCTATACAAATAAATGACACATTAAAATTTTGGTTTAATGTTAAAAATTGCTGAAGATATGTTTGGATCTTTTTCTTCATTAAATGCATGCATATATTAAAAAAACATACTTTATTACATGAAAACATAATGTGGTATTTGAGCATTAATATAAAGTTATATATAAGCTTTTAAATAAAGATTTTGTTTAAAATTCTCTTCATATAAATAAACAAATTTCATTCATATAAAACATACACCACAGCAAAATGTTACTTTACAATGAAAGATTTTCCTTTCATTTGCATGCTAATCAAAAACAGAAAAATGTCAAAAACAAAGTTTTACAAATTTCCCAGCACCTTACACAAAATGATAGACAGAATACAGTACAATCTATATACATTTTGTCACTAAGAAAAACAAACTACAATAAGCAAAACCATTCAAAATACCATGCTGCAACACATATTGTACATAAGGGGAAATCCAAAATTTTTGTTATTTAATCATTATATAACAGCATAACAAAAATATTGTTGAAAATCTATATGAAGATTCTTTATACACGTTTCTAAAACTATAATTTGTGGAAAAATGCTATTCATTTGTTATTTTCTCTACAAATGACTGAATATGAAATTTCAATAATTTTATTAGAATCATTAAATGTATCAGTTAACTACAGCATATTGCAAAAACTAATAAGTTATCTACAAATAAACAATTAAATTTTAAGATTTTTTTTTATCTTGCATCTCTTAATCACTCCAATGAATTTTGACAAAAGCACAATATTTAATAGCACTTTATATAAAGATCAGTTTGTCGTTTGACATAAATATTTATACTGAAAAAATACTAAATTGTATATTCAAATTAATTCCAGTCAATAGGCTAATAAAATTCACATAAAAAACATAGTATTTGGAAAACAGACTCTGAAAATTTAAGTATTCAATTCGATGTATAATGTATTTGATTGCTGTCAAAAGGAAGAAACTTGCATGATTTGTATAAAAAGATTCAAGTTACATACCTCTTAAGTAATCTTAAGGCATTTTTCTTAGTAAAAAAATCTTGACAGTAAAAATTCTGCATGACATGGGAGGGAAGGGGAAGTAGTGCACAACAGTGCGAGAAACACTTTTTGCAACACAAAAATGCAAACAATTAAACTATTCCTGTTGTTTTTTTATTAATCCACATCAAAATAAACAGTTATAGTCTAAATTTTGATTTCTTTTTGAAGCATTATATATATATCCGACAAACCATTAAATAAAATCATTTTTGGTAATTTCCAAATGTAATAAAAAATGTAATTTTGAGATTAAATCATCACAGAGCTATTGAGTTATACAAAATGAACTAGGAAGTACAGGTACTTTTTGTACATATGTAGGCAAATATAAATGTGCAGGACTAGATTGAAAATACCCGTTTTATTGTAAGTAATTTAGATCAATAATTTTACAATTATGTTGTTGATATGTAAAAAATTATAAGATTTTTTTAACTCAACAAATTAAACCAAAAGAATATTTTTTTTAAATTGTGCATCGGATACAAATTTTAATAATGATTACCATTAAAGTACCTAAAAAGTTTAAAACCAAACATATTTCATAAGGACTTTTGGAATATCCAATCTAGGTTAAAGGTAATTTTATATCCATATTTGAAAAGATTGCATAGTGATTGTCACATTAAGAAGAGATAAAAATCTGCTAATCAAGAATTTTACATTCAATCATTATTTTCAAATACCTATAATTCTTTTAAACAATATTCACTATTTGCTTGAAGTTAGTGCCAATATATTAACAAACGATAAGGCAACTATAAGAAATAGAACTATTTTAACTTAATGTTTTGTTACCGAAAAAAATAAGGATAATTAATATAATTATGTATGCAATTTAAAGAACTCAAATGAAATTATTATGTACATGATTATCAAACTTGAATATAATTTATAAACAATGATTAGAAGTAATATGAAGCTATATATGCTTGTAAAAATCAATTTTGTTTACAAAGGAAAATCAGCATGAAAATTTCATAACAGACATTTAAAGAAACTTCAACTTGTGACTTTTCAAATTAAGAAAGATACCTCTTTAAAATTGTAGGATGCAAATAGAAAATTTTAAAAAAATTATAATCCAAAAATATTTAAATAGTAAATTATGTCATAACACAAACAAACAAAGGCCAATTGCATAAGAATAAAAATTTTAAACAACCACAATAAAAAGTTGTGGTGCAAAACATTAATATTCAACATAATGTTCATCAAAAATGGGAAAAAAAGATTTGTATAAAAACCTTATAGATTTCTGTAAAAGATAAATCTTGAAATTTTGAAGAAAGAAACTGAGCATATTCGTGGTTCATAAAAATTTCAAACACCTTATAAAGGAACAAAACATTATCTCTTGCATATTTTTTTCCAAAATAATTATTATTTCAAAGAATTTAATATATAATAAAATTTAATTTTCTTCAAAAATTGGTTTTCTAAATAAAAGAATTAAAAATTATTTAAACCATTAAAAGTTCAGAAAGGGAAAAATACATTTTTCTTTGAAATCTTAATATTTAGAAATAAATCTCTTCAAAAAAGATAAAGAAATTTCTAATTTAAAAAGCACTAGAAAATATGGGGTAAAAAGGTTCTTAGAATAACTGCTTTTTAAAATAAGTCTGTTTCTTGGGAAACAAAGTTTAAAAGCAATTTACAATAGAATTAATAAGATTATTTCAAGAAATATTTCAATGACAAACTATTGTGTAGTGATGCTACATTGTAGCATATTCAAAAAACAATACTGGAACTTTAACAAGGTTAAGAAAATAATTGTAATAGAAAAAAATTACTTATTTTTAGATTATAAACCTTACAATAAAAAAAAAAAAAACATATTCAAGAAGAATACTTAATTTTTCAGAAAAGAATTTTTGCACCTCAACATATAATTTTAGAAAACTTCACAATTTTTCTTCATTTGAAATAAATAGTTGAAATAACAGTTGGCACCACTGAATATATCTTTTTTCAAAACAGACTGATTAGGACATTGATGTGATTAAGATAAAGCTAATAATCTAGCTTCTATGGCATGCAATTTAAAAGATTTGTTAAGAAATATTGCATAGTCATACATGTAAACTTGATACGAAATATTAGTACAAAAAATAAATTTTATATTTTCACCTTGCATTTGGTGGCACAGGCTTTTCTTTGTTCACAAGCATGATTTTCATTAAAGTTATCATGCAAATATAGATTGCATAAAAAATGAAAAACCAAAATTTAAAAAAAATTGAAATTATTTCATGAAAAAAAAAAAAACATTTATAAACGGAAAAAAGAAAGAACATTATCCGAATAAATAATTACAGAAAAATGAATAAGACAACATTGCACTTAAAGAAAAAAAAATTATATTACATTTTTTTAAATTGTACATTTTTCACTTTTAAGCTTTGAAATACAAGACTTTTTTATGGGAAAGTTACAGTGAACAAATGTACTTGGGTAGTCATTATAGCTTGAAAAAAAAAAAAAAAAAAATAGTGAACTGTTCAATGCAATTATAACAATGTATCTATATCAACAAGCTAATCAATGTAAGTCTCAGAAAAAAAATGTTAACAACAGTTATCACTTTCTGTATGACAATTTATCACAATTTTGTAATCCAGTAGTTAACAACAAAATATGCAACAGTCAAATTTCTAAAACTCAAATGTTTTTATTAATCATTTCACACCCAAAGTTTAGTTAAAAGAACTTACAACTTTCATTTTAAAAATTCATGATATTATTTAGCCTGAGAAGTAAGTACGCATAAAAATGTCTTGAGATGAATTGTTTTCACTATAAAGATGCAGGTGAAGTGGGGAGGATAATGTCATTTTAAAATTATATGCTGGAAATCCTTTTTCAAAAGTAGATATAAAGCAATTAAAAATTAAAAAAAAAAACTATTTAAACATTTCAATTTAAGATAAATAAATATCATGCATAAATCTTTACATTTCTGGAGACAAATATATAAATAAGAAAGCATAATAATTCACTGACTTTTAAGTAATGAATTATATACTTTTATTTCTGTTTTCATCACAGTCATGATTTTCAACCGAAGTCGAAATTGGTTACCTCATCTAAAATGCACTTTTCACAGCATAACCTTTTCTTTCAAGCAAGAAAAAAGTCACAAAGAACACAAATATAGCAATTGAAAAAGAATTACGACAAAAAGATAAATTCAAAAAAGATCAAATCAAGTCTAATTATTTTAAAAAGATCATAAAATATTTTAATATAATAAAGGGAGGTAGGAATCTTACAAAATAAAAATGCTAAATTACTGTAATGATTATTTATCTTTAAAAAAAAACCACAAAGAAATTTTTTAAAACACATTTTATTAATGCAAGCTGAAAACAAATGAGCAAATGTTTTCTTTAAAAAAGAGCTACAAAATAAAATTTTGATAAAATGTAGTACATCATATTACATGGCAGATAATTCTGAAAATTTTATAGTGTATGCAAATTTTTCAAGGTATGAAGAAACTAGAAAAATATTTTGACACACATTGATTTGTAGTCAACTTTATATGTAAAACAAAATTTGACATATTAAACTAAATATCAAGATTTCAGAAGTTCAATATAACAGGAAGCTAAAAGTAACTTAATAGACACTAAAAACATAGCAACAAGTTTCTGACAATAAGAAATACAAATTTAGATATATGAACATATTTTTGGTCAATGTGCTCATTCAGCATATAAATGAATTTTAAACTGTGCAATCTAAAATTTAGAAATTCAGCTTGCAGTGAAATGGATGAGAAGAGAAATATTTGAAGTCATTAGTTCATTTTAATGCAGCAACCAATCTCGGGGTATAACTTCAACAGATGATAAACAAGGTAAAATACAAACCAAATCCAAAGAAAACAAAAGAAATTAATTTTTAAAAAGTTATTGGGCATTCAGAATTATACCTTTATTATTACTATCAATCAACATCAACAATATTTACAAACTATATTAAAGGCAAACACAATAAAACAAAGACTACAAATAAAAAGGCATTTCCAAAATCATGACACCACTTTAATGTACTACCAAACTTTGGGCATTCTTAAAACAGACGACAAACCATGTGAAATGCCCTCTTTATATAACATAGGCACAAGAATTCTCTCAAAAGAGAGTTAACCTTGACACATGGGTGGTTTAATATCCTCGGCCAGTCTCTGAAATCTACAGATGATGAACCTAAGGTTAATGGTCTCAAAGAGGAGTGTAAGACAGTCTTTGCATACAGTTGCTCGGTTCACCTAAGTAACATTTCTGGAGATACAGATACAGTGGATGACGCACTGATTCAACAAGGCCATTAGAGGATTTCTGTCACCAATGGTTTAAATACAGGTTCCTACATAAAAAATTAGGCTATACATTTGTGTTTGATATACTTATGGATTGTCCTGAAAGAAAAAAAAAATGTAATGAGATTTTTTTTTCTGTAATTGTTAAAATTATTTCATGGTAATTAAAAAACAGAAAATCATGTAAATGTTTTACAAAAGATAAGCCTGAAAAGAAGATTTAAATTCAAATCTGAATACATAATCATTCAATTAGACTAAATTATTTAGTATTACTAATGACAGGAAAAGTTCAATTGAATTATGACTTCTACCAATGCTTCAGTCTACAATACTATTAACGACTGAAGCTCAAATATTGTTGAATGACTAATAAAAATTGAACCCAAATTTTAAAATTTTTCAGTCATTTTATAAACTTGATATTTTTAAAAATGCAATTAATTAGTATAAAATTAAGAGAACAAATATTTTATACATATTTATAGACTGATATTAAAACACTTCAGTTAAGAGTTCATAATATATATACTTAAGATTTTTAAAAATAATAATTTTGTACAATTTTGATTTCCAAATGGTACATCTAAACTCATGAAAGAATATCTCTGAGAATCAGTCATGTTTAAATTTATGTTCATATTTATCATAATAAGGTATAGGCCAATTCACTTTCGAAAAAAAAATCAGTAAATAAAATATGAATATTGCTTATTTTTTATATCAGTAGTTAGGTGTACCCCTGAGCCATTTTAGTATCATCATGTGTTAATGAAATGAATCAAATTGTTTGTATTGCTAAAAAAATTCAACATAAATAGTACTTTTTAAACACATAAATAAATGAATAAGCATATTAAAAAATATGATTTTGCACAGTTTTTAAACAATCAACAGTTTTTTGTAAATTTCAACAAGTATAATGAAAAAAAAAAAAAAAAAAAAAAAAAAAATTCAAAATGTTTTTACAATGCAATTCATTAGACCTAAAGCTACCAAATTTTACATATAGTTAAATCTTGGGTGCTTGCACACAAAGAAAGTTTCAAAATTAATTAGATTTTTAGTACAGATTAAAAGATTTTATTGATTCTGGAGTATATTATTGAAATTAAAACTATTTTTTGACCATTTCCAAATTTAAAAAATAAGCTTTTCAGTGATGCAAGCTTTATTTTGCCCTCTAATTTTGAAAATCTTTTTAAAATAATTAAGTATTTATTTCTAAAACAACAGTTTTTGTTGTTTTAATAACAAAATATATATTCATGCGAATTGAAAACGGTAACACATTTTTGTAAGCTTATTATGATTGCTTTACAATTATAAGCAATAATAATAATAAAGGAAGAAGAGGCAAATTTAAGCCTAGAACATTATTATTCCACTATGTCTTGAACTAGAGATTCAAAGCTTCATTTTTTTTTTTTAAATATATATTGGCAGAAACATTTACCTTTATTACTTGTACGATATCTTTCGGCCGGACCCCAAATCCGCACAGTTCCATCATCAGAGGCACTAGCTAACATACTTGGATACTTTGGATTCCATGAAACACAATTAACAGTGCGTGTGTGACCAAGAAGCACAGCTATAGGCATTTCTCGTTTAATGTGCCAAATATAAACTTTATTATCTATAAATAACAAATATTTTACTCATTTCAATTCTGACAACACACAGTTTTAATTAAAAGTTTTCGACACTTAAAAGCAATCAAATTTACCTTCACTTCCACTTGCAATAAAAACTTGATTGACCCCTCCAAAGCATGAATGGATGGTATAATAACCTTGTGTAACACCTTGAAATTTTCGAACTAGTACTCGATCTTCAATGTCCCATAAATGCACACCCTATTACATTAAAAACACAGTTGTAATTAAAAATAGCAATACCATATTTCTTTAAAATTCATAATATAAAATAAATAAACCATGCAAATTCATGAAAGGAAGATAATAGTCAAATATTACTTCACAAATTGTAAAATCTGAAATTTTGATATTTTCTAATGGTGAATACTTGTTTTGATACAAACTTAATTCACTATTAAAACAGCATCGCATATTCGGCAATGGAAGAAGGAAAAAAAAAAAAAAAAAAAAAAAAAAAACTATTTCAGACCTGTTCAGATGAATGGTCTCAATGATACTCAATACTTACATCAATTAGATGAAAACTACGGAGTTACAGATATATAGTGAAGCAAAAGTAATTGTTGTTTGATGAAAAGGAACTGTAAATGTCTGGGAAAATAATTTGTTTCATCTACAAATTCATGTGTAATTTTTTTTAAATTATTTCATCATATATTTAGTCAATAATGAAGTCTGTTAAATAATTTTGTATAATATTTGAAAATATTTCAGTTAATTAAAACCTTTTAGAAATATCAACTCTTCAATAATTTGTTGACACTACATAATATCTAATATATCAGTAAGATGTGCTATTAATGATTGTTTAACCAATGTTGGATGGTATTTGCTTACATATATGGGGCTATAAATCAGTTAAATATTCCTTGAACTAAAATTATCAGTATAATCTATTAGTGAGAACAGGAAAAAAAAAAGGGGGGGGGGATAACTTCCGATCATATAATTGTTTGCAGTTTATGCAAAACATTAAATAAAATATTAAGATTTCAAAACGTGCATGCATAAATGGAAGGAAAATATAAACTCCATTAGAAAAGTTTTTGCCATAAATATTCACGTAACGTAATGCATAGTATATATATTACATAAAAATCTTTTTTGAAGAATAAATAATCAATACATATAAAAATCTGGCATTAGTAAGAATACCTTTCACATCTACAGTAAATTTCAATCTTTCAGCAAAATTGTTTTCTTGATATTATAATTATCTTAATCTCCTATAATTTTTAAAAATGATATTCTATAGCTCTACTTTCAACTTCAATCACAATTTAAATTTCAAAATGTAAATTTTACTTTATAAAAAGAGGCACTGAAGAATGTTTAAAACAAAATATTTAGTATCACCTGAGTTGCAACATTCAAGAGAGCCATTCTTCCAGTATCGTCACATGTGAAAGACATGACTGAATGACCTTCTTGTAATCTGCAAAAATGCATTACATTTCAATAGATATTCAGAGTAAATTGTATGAAAAGAATGGTATTTATGACATTACTCTGAAAAAATAAAGGCTATTAATATCAAAGAGAGAAATAAACTAATTTACATGAAAACCTTAATACATAAACCTCCATTTTCATAATATTAAATTTTCATAGTAAAATAAATATTGAACTTCAAAATTTTCCTTTCAGAATCAAAGTAATCAATATATAAATACCATCTCCAAGAAATATTTAATTAATATCTTGAAGAAAAAAAGAAGAAAAAGAAATTCTTGCAAATCATTAAACAGTACAGTAATTTCAAAATTTTACTGCTATAGAGTATTTCCAAAAATATTCTTCAAAATTTTAAAAAATAGGGTGCTTAATAGGTAAAATCAATTTATTAATTACGTTACAACTAAACAGTTAAATCAATTTACTAATTTAAATGTACTCAAGTTAAACATTTCTCAAAATTTAAAGGTAGTTGAATGGAAATGAAACACAACATTTGAAAATTAATCTTCTGAAACATTAGACTAACTTGTATTGTACAGACTAAGTAACAAAATCTGTTGCATTTTTCTTTATTTATTAAACTTATACAGCAATAATATTGTTAAACATTTTACTAGTGCTATGTAATAATTTCAATCCCATCTATATTAATTTTTGATTACCTAATTCAAAAAATTTATCAAAATACTAACATGTTAAAATCGGTTAAATCTTCAAAATTATATCCTCTAATACGGTGATGAGTATCAGCAGCAAGGATTGTTTTTCCATCTTTCCTACACCAGAGACACTGAACTCGAACTCCTTCCCAAGAGTCAACAATATTTCCATCTAAATCCTGTGCAAGAAAAAGAAAAATTTATATAATACTATAGACATGCAGACTAAATTAGAGTCCACAATGAAAAACTGGAATCAAAATTATGCCTAAATACATGAACGTTACATTCATTTAAGAGGCCTACCATTAGAGTTTTACTATTTTGAATTGCTAATAAAGCATGAAAATCTACTTTTCAAGAATAAATATTTCTTTCATATAATTAGAACAAAACTTGATCAGATCTACAATACCACTGAAAATCACATACTAAATTCTATTTATTTAAATTATTGAATTTTAAGCTATCAGATTTACTTGCATTTGAAAAGACTGACTCATTGATGGATTTAATCAAAAATCTATAATTCTGGCAATAAAATGTTAACTTAATCCTTCTGCTCTTTGCATTTTTTTATAGTTATGTTCCCATGTACACAAATTGATAGATAGATTTTATGCAGATGGATTTTGTTCAAAATTTGTAAAAACCTTATACGGAATTTCATCCGTCCATCTACTTAAGTATTTGAGTTTAATGAACTAACAAGACCCAAAGGGAGACAATATTTCAAAGATAGTTTTATCAAGATCTAGGAGGTCAAAAATAATTTCAATTTTCATAGGTCAATTTTCTTTGGCAATTACAATCCTTTCTGTTTGCAATCAAAGAAGTGAGAAAAATTTATATTCTTTTTTCTAAAGCTGTATAAATAATCTCCAGCTAAAAAATTAATTTACAAATTAATATAAAAATGTATCAAAAAATAAATTTAATAACATTTCTGGAATTCTAATAATCTGCAAGGAACAGTGACAGATTTACTAAAATACAATTTAGAAAAATGAAATTCTTTTATTTCCGTCCAACAAAACATATAGAATTAAAATTAATTTCCTTCAGTATGCAAATAACACAACAAAATTATAAATTCTCTTTTCAAATATATTTAACAAAAATTTTACTGATTAGTAATCATGAATATATTTGATGATGCTAAGAAAAAATGCAAGTCCTACGAAAAAATACAATAATTTTAAGTCTCCTGAATATGAATAAGCTACATGATAAAAAATTTGATACTTACACATTGATAAAATTGACCCCGAGTTCCACCACATACAAACTTCTTTCCATCAATATTCCAGGCACAAGTAGTAAGACTATCTTCAGGTGAATGATTCACTTTGACTTTTAAGGTACCAGTCTATATACAAAGGCAAAAAATAAACAAACTAAATGAAATACAAAATGAACATTTTACAGATGATGATCCATTCATTAAAAAAAAATAAAAGGATTTTTTTTTTAGAAAAATAAGAGTAATTTTTTTAATTTTTAATATTTTCAAAGTATAAAGTCTTTTAGATCCATACTCCTCCAGATAAACAGAACCTTAAAGTCCTATATAATGAAACAAATTATTCCATTTAAAACTATATGTTCAGTTAAGATTGTAAAAGAATTTGAAGGTATACTAAGCAATAAGAATTCTGCCTGATTTCATTTACCCTTTTTTTTTCTTGTAATTGAAAATGATATCTATAATTACACATTTTAAAATGATTTATTTTTATGTAAAGGATATTTTTAACGCATTATTATGTACATTTGGATGCAAGTCAAAATGAAAGGTTATTACTCAAGAGCCAGCAATTTTCCCTCCCCTCCACCCTTAGATTTTATTTGCATGTGTGCTTTGATTTTAATTATTATTTAAAAAATTGCCCCACACTAAAACTGACAAATGAATCATAATTTTCTGCATATTATATTTGAAATACTGATGGAATATACTTTGAAACATTGTAGCGAATACAATAAATTTTGTGAATAAATTTTTCTTAGTACTAGTAGAAAGATGAAGCATCTTTATATTATCATCTATCTAAAACTAATAGTGATATAACCTAAAATAACAAATAGTTCGGAATAAGTTTATTATAGAATAATATTAATAGAAAACAAGAGTTATTAAAAAGAATAAATATGTTATGCGGTCGGGAAAAACAATTTCTTTCCTAGCATCCCTTAACTGTTAACTTAAAAGAATAGGCGATTTTATATTATATTATATATATATATATATATATATATATATATATATATAATGCTGGTAACACTAATACATCATCTATCAATTTAATATTTGAAATGAACCCAAACTAAGATGTGAATAAAAATAAAAATGATATTAATAAAGCAGTTGTGTTTCAGGAATCTCTCATGGTAATTTCCAAGACTTTTTAGGAAAGCAATAATTTTTATTTTCTGAATAAAAATCAATTAAAATTTAAGATTCAATTCCAGAATTAAAAACATATAAGAAATGAATGAAAATAACTATTACATAAATCAAACTGAAAATATATAAATTACAAATCATGTAAAACCATCTAGATGTCAAAATTAAACCTAAAATTAAAGTAGATAAACGAAATTATAAAACTGCTATTTCTTTTACGAATAGAAAATGGCATGAAAGCCTTTGAGATTAAGTCCAGTTTACATAATGCAAGCTTAACTGGAAAGTGATGTTTCTTTAAATTCAAAAAGACTAACCTCTACATTCCAAACCCAAAGGTCCGAAGAGTCATCAGGTCCACAAGCAATGAGATAAACATCATCAGGACTCCATGACAAAAAAGTAACACCACCAGGGTGGTTTTCAAGTGTCTTTTGATGAGTCAATTCCAGAGTTTCCTATCAGATGATTTAATAACTTAATACCACAATTTTTCCGCTTGCATAAAATGCAATTTAAGTAAAACAATGAAATAGATATTACAAAAATTAAGGAATATATATTATTTCATCCAAATACTATAAGCAAACTAAACACATAGATTCCAAATTGAAGGAAGTAGACAGCAAAAACAATTATTTGAGAAATTAAATATTTTACAGAAAACACTAAATTTAATTATTTCATAAAAGTATGTTAAGGAATACTGCTTAAATATCTATGTAAATGGCAAAAGTATGCAATATTAATTCAGATATACTCAAACGTAGCAAAAATGTTAAATGCAATTGTTTATATATTTTTTCAAAAATTTTATAACTTAACAAAATGATGAAAAAAATTTAATTTCTACCCAGTTTGCACATTATGAATAAATAATTTAATCCATATCAGCTCTTATAAATATGAAGAAATTGGTATTTAATCCCAAAAGAGGAATTTGTTTACTATTAAAAATCCATTATTTACAACTTTAGAAATTTCAGATCTGGATGGGGAGTTCAAAATAAAATAAGCAATTTAAGCAATTAAAAAAATTACAACTGACATTTATATTCATTTCAAAATATTTATGTAAGTAATAAATCAATAGCATATGATTTTCTCAAAGACACTTTAAGTATACTGTCAGGACAAATTTAAATGTATATATATATATATATGTAGAATCACAAATATGAGGGAATAGCCAGCATTTTATTGCTAATATATACTAATGAGGTTATTTACAAACATTTCTTTAATAATGGACTTTTGCACCATATCTCTGACATATTATTGATTTTTATTATTATTATTTTTTTTCTTTTCTTTATTTTTTCAAAGATTTTTTACTGTTATGCTTCAATTGGAGTTTCATGGTTTTCTTTTGAATATCAGTCACAATGATACAATAAGCAGCTTCATTTTTTGTACAAGCTTTAGATGTGGGAAAAAATGTTTGCATCCCGGGAACTCATTTTTCCGATATATATTTTTCAGCAATTTGATAGCTTTGCTTGATATTTTCTTCACATCTTATTTTGATGTTAGCTTTTTCCTTAAACCTTTTTATCACACACACATATATATATTTACAAATAATTTATGCTCTGTAGTTCCTTGCTATAAATTCAAATGTTCACAGTTTTCTTTCATACAGATGAGCTGCAGATTTCTCTTCAGATATAAGTTCATACTTCATGGCCTGAACTGCATAAAATGATTCTTAGTCTATTCATTTCATTCTTAGTTAGATTCTTAGTCTATTCATTTCAGAAATAACTCTGTAACACTAAAGACATTAATCACCTTATCAAGAAGATATTATTTAATGCCAAAGAAAGAATGCTTCTGATAAAAAAAGATCAATTGAAGATATAAAATGCAAAGCAAATTATCTAAGGGCATATTCTTTTTGCACTGTTCATGAATAATCAACATAAACTTTCATTTTTTTCCCCCCTTCAAATTTCTTCAATACATCTAATCTTGTCCATCCATTTAAGTCTTTCAATACCCAGCCACCCCATAAATACAAATTTTGTGGGCAAATGATTTTTGTATGATAAATTGCAGAGATTTTATTTTGATTTGTTAAAAAGTGAAAAAAGATTTAAAAAAAAAAAAAAAAAAAAGAGCATAAAACTGAATGTATGGAAGAATTACATCCATGTAACAGAGAGAATATAAATAAATAAAAGGAAGCAAAAACAACTTACAGGGTTAACAGCCCAAATAATAACATTATTATCTTTAGATCCGGTTGCGAGTCTACTACCATCATTGGAGAAACGGCAAAACCAGACCTCATCACAGTGATCTTTGAGGATTTGGACAGTTTCACATGGGAACTGTTCCCTACAATAGTTTTAAAAAGGAAAAAGGGAATTCAAATTAATTACACTGTGGACAAACTAACATGCATTTGAAGAAAGAAAAATAAAACCAAAGAATAAATTTCATTTTTAACTTACTTTGTACAAGTATGATCAATAAGTAGAGATACATTGTCCAAACTGTTTTCTGATTTTGAATTATGATAAGGACACCTATCTTTTTGAAGCTCTACAGCTTGATGCAGAAGAGTTTGAAGCCTTCTAGGAGGTAACATGACAGATGGTGGTAGGAACGCTACAATTTAAGAGAAAAAAAAATTAGAATTTATTTATTGATTTAGATGAAAAATGTATACATAAAAAATATATAATCATATAACAGCTAAATGTATAATGCTTTTATGATATTCAAAATTTAATTTTATAAATTAATAATGAATACCATAAAATAAAAATGCTATTGTATCACTTATATAGCCTATACCAAAATTTTACTAAATATGGTATATGTACCACTAATGATGCATTATTTTTATAGTAAGTGGTTCAATACCATTAGTGGTATAGGATTTTTTTTTTTTTTAATCAAACTGCATCAATGATGAAACAAGAAAATTAAATCAATAATTGAAAAGTGATGGAGGATAATTTCATTCATTTTCAGTTCTGCCAGCAACAGATTTAACTTATGTATTATCTTACAAATTGTAAATTGAAATACTCTGAAAGTGATCCATTTTTAATTTTTGATGCATGAAAATAACTGAAATCATGTTCCATTTTGGAATTAATAATTTAATATAAAAAGTATCTAAAAGCTTATATTATATATTAGATGGTTTATCACAGTCCTAAGATCGAATCTTTAATATTATGTATTATCTAGCACAAAAATAACAGCTAATTACTTTAAATTTTTCAAATGGAAAAGCTTTATCAGATAATTACAATTTGAAACTATTAGTATAACATATAACAATAATGACTACTTTAAGTAGCTTTTAGATTTTATACTAATTAAATGGAAGAACCAGCTGACTGGTGGCTTGTCAACAACAGAGGTTATTTGCTAATATTTATTGCTAAAAAAATTTTTAAGAATATATGAATAACTTAATTTTAGAATGTTTCATGCTTTGATTTTTTTAAATAGGAAAATGACTTTATGATGGTCATATATAATTTGGAATTATGCTTATGTGGTACCAAATTTAAAAAGTCCCTTTAAGAACCTTTGGCCCATAAACATTCTGTACTCTAAATTACAAGAAAATAAAAACTGTTCTCATAGACAAAAACTAACAATGCTTTCTTTGCCTGCTTTATTAAATTGCAATAATTTGATTCAGAGCTTTTAAAGAAAAACATTCTTATATATTATTCTTTCACTCCAATAACAAAAGAGTGTTTCATCTGTAGGAAGAAGAGAGAAAGTGGCATATAAACAATGTGGCAGCTGATAAGCAAATAGGGTTGAGGGTAATTACCTTAATTCAATCATATATTAGAGCAAAATTAGTATGCAGGGAAAATTTTCTCCAGTCAATCAGAAAAACAAAAACAAGGATGAAAATACAATTTCAAAAAGTAAAGGAAAATAATTTTATACATTACAAACCCTGTAAATATTTATTAGTTTTGATTCCTAACCTAACTAGAACCTAATTAATAAAGAAATAAATAAATAAACAAACAAATTTACTGAAAGCTGCAGAAGAAATAAAAAATTTTAAAATAGATTTATGAAAATAACAATGCAATAAAATTAAGAAATTAAATTAATATTTAAAAACTATTGCACCTTGGAGTTTTTCCATTAGTTTCTGCCTTGAATGAGCTCCTTTTCCATCCCATCGAGCCATGCGTCGCAATTCTTCACTTGTGCTGCACATCATGTAGCTGAAAAGCATGCAATTATTTTTCAAGTGCAATTTTTTTGTTCATTTGAAAAAAGATACTCGAATCTCTAATCCAAAACATTGTATCATGATCATTTTTACTCCTCAATTGCTATTTAATTTTTAAGATTTTCTCTCGATTAATATAGAATCAGTAACTAAAACAATGAAGATACTGTAAATATATTTTTTAATAAATTTCATTACAATTAAAGGAAAATTTGTGGGGGAATAAAATTGCTATCATTGAAAATTTTATTTTTTAGTTTTAAAGAGGTGCGAAAATGGCATTTTGTGCAATATAAAACCTAAAATTACACATGAAAATAAAAATAAAATTTTAATGAGTTCATAATTAAGAATTTTTAATTATTCACACTTAAAAAAACACTTTCTTAATGAGCAACTTCATCTGCCATTGAAGAAATAATTATCTTCAAAATTCAGAATATGCCCAGTATCTACCCAATAGTCATTTCAATTTACAGATAATAATTTAGCCTATAAATTTATGCTAGAAACAGTAAATAATTTTGACAAGAGTACAAACCTTTTCTTAACTTATCTAAATATATAAACATAAAATTATATTTCTTCCAATTCAAAATGCAATAATTTTAACAACAGTTTTAAGATTTACCCAAGAATTGAAAGGTGCCATTTATGGAAAAGCGAGTAACGGGGAAAATGTTCATCGTTGATCAATAATCCTTTCAGTATCTTCCTACCTACATTCCCTTAGAAAGGTGTAGTATCATTCTTTAATTCCTTTCTCTTTCAGTACATGAAACATTCATTTCTTGGTATCCATGCAGAACTGTTATTGTTTCAAAATTCCTCATTCTAAGTAACATAGTTTTGTGTTACTATTTATATGGCTTTGTTAGCTGAATTATTTAATAAATAATGATGCACAAACATAAACTTATATTTGAGAATTTTATTAGAAGAAGTTTAGTCTTCCAAAGGAGAAATTGATACTGTTGGTGAATATGTCACTAAAAACAAAAAATTAGAGAAATTTCTCTTCATCTTCCCAAAAAACTAGCAAAGTATGGAATCAAAATCTCCACCTCATCAGATTTTAATGTTACAAAATGGAAACATATGCAAAACAACAAACAAAGATACCCTCAAGTTGAAATTTCACCAATGACAAACATTAAATTAAATTAATTAAATGACAAAAAATTGGTAAACTTGTTTATTTGGATCAGACAGAAATGTGATAAGAGATATTTGGTAATAAGTTATCCTATATTGAAAGAATTTTTATCAAAGACATTAAACCTTATAGGAAACCTGACAAGAAACAAAGACGACATCTCATAATTCAAAGGGGAAAAAAAACTAGGAAAATCTGCCCCACCCTATACTGCAATTTTAAAAGAACAAGACATCAATATTATATGTGCGCAAAAAATCAAAATGTGGAATATTGTTATCTACTATGATTCACGATGATAACATTGATGAAATTGTGAAAAACCATCAGGTAACACAATGGTAGTTTTCATTGTGAGTTATTGCTGCACAAATGTCTGAATTTTTCTTAATATCAACAAAAAGGTCTTGTCAGCCCTTGCAGTATGCAGCAGTAAATGAGAAAATTTCTGAAGCACTCTGTGAAATCATTAATGAAACTCATTTAATAGATCCCAAATAATCACATCAAAAATACCAAAACACAAAAAATGCTAATGTGTTAAATGTTAAAGGTCTAAAGATAATAAGTATAAAATGAGATAATTTTATTTGTACAAATCAGTTTCCTTATGTGTGCCAGAAGTGTATGAAGATTTAAAACTCCCGATTAAGAAGCATAATTCTTTTCAATTGAAAATTTCATAAAATATTAAAAAAAAAAAAAAAAAAAAACTTCTTAATTAAAGAAGTATAGTTTTTTAATGAATTATTAACTTATTATCTATAATCAATTTTTTTTCCACCTAATTAAACTGATCAGGGTTACCCAGACAATGTGTGATCTCCAAGTTTAGTGTTGGATGCGTGCCTTTGCCAGGTTAAAGAATAAAATTTTAAATGAGAAAAACAACACACAAGTTTATAATAAATTATGCTGATTTAAAACTGATAATTTTGCAAAATTGAGCACTACTTTGTTGGAACAGTTGTTCTGTTTTTGACATTTATTCAAGTAAAAAAGAAAATAATTCTCTAGGATATTTATTTAATACTAATAAGGTTTAAATACTGTCAATGAACCAATAAAAATGTTATTAATTTGTGATCATTCTGTAACATTTTAAAGCTAAGAGAAATAGCAAAGATATACTTAATAAATAAAATGAAAAAAAAAAAAAAAACTAATCCAAAGGTCACTGCTTGCAATATGTGAATTAGCAATAAATTTGAAGGAATTCATTTCTAAAAAAATACTATTAAAAATATAGTTAATAGTTTTGCATAATTTTAACAAATTTAAGGAATTCTTGATGATAAAAATCATACTTTCTTCTCAACAAACTTTTCTAATAAATATGAAATGTCTCAAATAATCAAATATCATTAGTCATATGTAACAATATTTATTCCCACAGATCAAACATAATTGAAATTTTTTTAAATATTAGAAAAAAATTCTTGGAAAAATAGAAAATGCAAATCAGATATTACATTAAATAATTTGCATAAGTATGATTTTAATTCAGATTTGCATTAATAAATAATTAACTATGAAGCAATTTTTTTTTTAATTCTGCCTGGAAAATAAATTTCAGATTTTAAAAGTTAACAATAAATTACTTTTAAATATGGCAATATATTCCAAAAGAACAACAGAATGTTTTGCACATGAGAAATAGAAACAATAGTTTAATCACACATTTTCCTTCAACTTTTCAACAAAATTCATCTAATGCTATAAATAAACACCTCAACAAGATCCTTCATAATAATAATAACATTACAATTCCATTAAAGAACTCCGATTGATAAAAAAATAATACCTGCTGAGCTCATGAACTCTATTTGTATTAAATCGTAGAGGAGTAAGTTCATGTCTAAGACACTGTAGTGCTTCTAATACATGGCCATCTTCTAAATATTCCAGGTACTTTTGCTCAAGTAACAAAAACTTCATTTCCTAGAAGATATTAAAGACAAAGTATGAGTAGTTTGCTAATTTAAAATAAAATGATTTAATCAATTAATAGACAGCCTTGCTAGCAGAAGTAGCAAAGCCAAGTGAAATCTCAACAAATCAAAATATTTAATAATATATATATATATTCCAAAGCAAACTTTTTCAAAAACTACAAATTATTATATTTCAATCATAAACAATTATTAAATATACATATTCTAAATCCAAATTATAGATGTCACAGAACTACACTGCTCATAAATTTCTAGCTTGAATTTTAAACATGGTTTGATAATTATGGTTCCTAAAGTATGGATGGCATAGAAAGGTAAAAACATTATCTAAATTCAAAAATAGTATATATTCTTAAAACAGCCTTTTCAAAATTTAATTAAAAAATTATTATTAAACCACTGTAATATGATATGGTCAGTTGAAACTTACAGAATTGCTTTAATTTCAAAACCATTGTTTTAATTATTTTTAGTAAATATAATTCCCTTCTGTTTATCTTCCATTTTCTGGGTTTGGGGCAAAAAATTCTGTATGAAAATTAGTTTTTCAAATTTAGAGACAACCGATGCAAAAGATTAATGAGACAAATTCAATGAACTTCATAAACTTTTAATTCAAATCATCAGAGCTTTTTTTTTTGTTGTTGTTGTTGTTGCATTGTTCAAAACACAGCTTAAGGATAATAAACTTCAGAAAAACTTCAACTCTCTTAATCATAAATTTAAAATAAATTTTCAGTCTCACTTCTCTTTTTTTTTACCCTATTTCCAAAAAACTTTCCAGAAAAATACAACCTACTTGTAGATTATTGCTAAACATATAAGATAATTGCAAGGAATTCGACTACTGATAAATTAAAACTACATAATCATACCATACATAGAATGTATCATGAATGGCGACACTCATCTATATTCTGCCTGACATTTCTATTAACAAAACTGCATGTTTGCTATTTAAAAAATATGATGTAATTCATACCAATAATATTTTTTCTTTCTTTAAGGAATTATTTTATTTGAATTTCCTAACTTCTTTACATATAAAAATGATTTGAACAACATGTGTTTGTGTGTACCTGCCTGTGCTTTTTCTCACTAACAATTTCAAACTACTAAAAACCAGAAAAACTGGAAAAATAAAAGTTCCAGTTTAAAGTTTCAACAGAGATTAAAGGCCTTCAAATTTGCAAAATAAGTGTTATATTTAAAAATACAAATTTAACATATCTCCAATTTATATTCTGAATATGATCGCTAGAGAAAAGTAAATCAAGAACATTACTATTCACACACTGTGTTTATTTCTTAATGCTTCCTCCAATTTAATCCTCTTTAAAATTAAAATTTAATATGGCTGCATTATGAAAACTCTGAAATGTATCTTTTGTTAGAAAACAATATTATAATATTTTAATGAAATGAATATCTTAACAGTAAACTGTAAACAATAATAATAATAAAGTGGAGGATGTCAGAATACACAGCAAAATGAACAAAGCAGATAATAACTTCCTCATTTCTGTAAATATAACAACCATCAAAATTTGCATACAATGACAAAAGAATTTTGAGAAAATAATATTCTCCTCTTTTAGGAGAGATGACACTGAAGATACTCTTGCATATCCAACTAGACTAATGCAATTTGTTTCTAAAAAATATATTTTTCGATGAAATATATAATATATCCAAGATGAATATGACTTTTTGAAAAAATTTCTGGGAAGTTTAGCCATTAGTTAAATTTTTTATTTCATAAAAGTATAATTTTCTTAAAATTAAGAAATTATTTATTTGCTATATAAAAATAATAAGAAATAAATATAAAATATAACATTGGGGGGGGGGATTCCCATATTTTGATTTTTTTTTTTTTTTAAGGGAGGAAATGCATATAAAACATTGTGAATGAATTCTAAAAATTTCGCACCGAGATTCAAAAATCAAATAAAACAAAGAACAGATATGTCCAATCAATCTACAAAAATTTGAAATTAAATACATTTTTAGCTAAAACTAGTTTCTTGAGTGTTTTTGACGAACTCTTATGATGTATTTGGTTTACTAAGATGGCAAGCCTTAATTTGTCATATGAAATAAAGTAATATTTATAACATATATTCTTATTACTATGATATTTTTTTTAAAATCTTAAGAATTTTTAAAGTCCATATTTTATATCATAATATTAACTACAATAGGAACAGTTCCCTCTTGTTTTAGATGTACTTTATGAGATGCCAAATTAAATGCCACAAACTAGCTTATAATAGCTATAGATCTCATTCATATACTGATGTATAAGTCAAAAACAGATGATGAAAATGAAAACATTTTCCTTCAGAGTACTTTCCAAATGAGTACAAGCAACAGTTTACAAAGTAGCATGTTTGTTTTAAGCAAGGAATTCAGAAAGAAACTACCTGACAGAATAAACAATACCAAATTTTACCATAGTTACCTAATTACTTTGAAAAACTTTACACTCAGCAAAATTAATTACTTTTTTGATATAACTCAAATTTCTTTTAGTTTTGCTTCTTTTTCCTAATCATAACTTCTTCATATTCTATCTATTACTGAGATTAATGAATTTATTAATCTGCTGTTCCCGCATGTCAATAAATTTGCTCTGAATGCATATTTTTTTCTTTTTAATATATTGAAATTCAAATTAGTATATTTAATTTTAACATCGGAGATAAAATAAATCACATCTGTCAATGAAGGCTAGTTATGAAGCTATTATAGTTTAAATAATAATAGTCTATATTTAATATAAATATTAAAATAGCAATAAACTACAACTATAAATTAAACAAATAATTCACTTAACAAAATAAATCCTGCATACATAAACCCCTCCCCAGAAAAATGCAATAACTTACGAGAAACACAAAATTAAAGCTTAAAGCTATCAAAAACCTAGCAGGTAAAATAGAAAATTCCATTCACAAAATAACTTCCATGAAGGCTGGATCTTATATACTCACAATCATTATAAAAAAAAATCCATGCCATAAAATTTTTTATTTTATTGCAAATGATAAATTACATGAAAAAAGTATTGTCCAAATACACCTGAATCACTCAAAATTGAATGCAGTCGGATTCAAATAACTGACTATTCAACATAATACATAACAGAATATTATGTATACTCTATATGAATATATTCTTTTAGCCTTGTTTAAGTGAGATATCTAAATAACAAAAGTACATAAAAAGAACATACAACAAGGGAATGTTGATTTTCCAGTAGAAGTTTTAAATCCCCAAGATCTTTCTCAGCCTGTAAAAAGAAAAAGAAAAAAGAACATACGAGAAATGTTAAGCAACATAATAAATTAAAATTGTGGCAGAGAAAATAGTATTCAATTGTATGTTAGAAATGTAAATTAAGAAATAATTTTAAAAGAATAATTGGAAATTTTCAAGAGCAGGCCATGAAACATGACATACTTTTGTCCAGTCACCATCTGTTACATGAGCTTGAAATTTGGCTGCAGATGGATGATCTAATCTGCAACCAGATTCTTTCATCAGCTGTTCTGCTGTACGACTAAAAACCAGAGTGGAAAAATTGTTTATTAGCAATGAAATCAGCGAAAATGCATATTATGATTGTCACAATTAAATCTGCATTTTACTTAATATAACTTCTGGTTTTAAATATGATCTGCTATTTTTCTAAAGAGCATGGAAATTCTTTTACTACTAAAAAAATATAACATCCCAAACATCTCATTCTCCTGACCCCCTTCCCCCCAAAAGGAAATTTTAACTACTTTCCATATATATGATCAGGAGAAAAAAACAATGATCACAAGATGAACAGACTTCACTTTCTTTCTACTATTAAATTAAAATGGCCATATTCTACAAATAGTAAATAAGGAAAATGAAAATTCAATTTTAATTTCTGCATCTAATTTATCTTTTCACATATAAACCTTTTATTTACAAGCCAAATCTAAGACAAACAACTTGGAAATCTGGTTATTTTAATTAAAATAAAGTTGCAGTTCCAGACAATGAAAAGGTAACTGCATATAGTAGCTAAAATATAAAATGAGTTCCTTTCAATGCTTTCTCACATAGTAATGTTCCAAAATAAATATTAAAAATAAATTGATTATGAAAGAGCTATTTAAAAGAAGCTATGCAGGAAATATATGGAATTAGTTTATCCACTGAAATAAAAAGAAATATATATATACACATCCAAATATTAAATAATTCTTGGTGAAATTTATACCCAAGCTGTAAAAAAATAATAAGTACTTCAAATTGCCCTTTCACCAATAATATAGTATTTTTTTCAAGCATTGAAAATACTTAATTCTTAATAAGAATATAAATTTACTTTGGATTATTTGAAATATTTTGCAGTGTATTTTTCAAAATAATAAAAGATTTCCTATACAAAAATGGCTAATAAATATAAATGTGGAATCAGATAATGCAGATATAATTAATCAAGAATTCTCATTCATAATAATCTAGGATAATTCAATATTCTTATTCCAAGAAAGAAATTATAATTCTTGCTTTTAAAATAGGAATTTTAAATTTTAACATTGATAATATATAGTTTACAAATTTCAAATTAAATCAGATTTAAAAAATTCATCAGCATATTTTAAAAGATATTCAATTTTAAAAATAAAAACAAAACAAATCGCATAAGATTTTTCAAAGGAGTATTTTGACTTGAAATATTTTAGAATTTAATATATATACAAAAATAGTCGAGAATCAATATTTATTCAGTTTTACGTACATTTAAAATCCCCGATTTCTTTTTCTCATACTAAATCAAACAAAAAAACTTTTGTTTTCCTTTCTATGCATCATTATTGCACATATAAAAGAAATCCTAATATTATCAAAGAAATACAATAATATATAAAAACATTTGATTCAAATTTAAAAAAATATTCACCAGAATGAAAATATATAATTCAACTTTTATAAATAACCAGTTGTGAAGTGTCCCATATTAATTGATTTAAATACTAAACAAAATATTTATTATTTTATTAAAACTGGCTGATACTTCTAATCTAAGCAAAAGTTTAATAAAAACTATATTATGCTTTTTCTACAAATTAAAATATTAATAATAACAAAACAAACATTTATGAAATTCTTTCAAATTATTTAATAAGTAGAAGTCTTGTGATAACTATATGATAACAAAAATTAGAAAGCAAAACAGATATGTTGATGATTAACCAAACATTAAAACCAAAATTTATTCTGCAATCCTATCAGCATGATTTCTTAAAAATTGTCATTTTACTTACTTGGATATTTAAAATCAGCTTTCTGTAGTTATAAAAATAAATACAAATTACAATTTACAAATGCTCATTGAATGCTTGAACTGCTCAAAACATTTAATTACTGATTACTGCAATCTGAAAATGAGTAACTATACAAATTCTTACTTTCCTAGTTTCATTTTTAAAATTATAAAATTAATAATATAACTGATATGATTTAAAACTTATTTTTTTGATATAAGTTATTTCATTAAAAAAAAAAGATAAAATTGAAAACATTTTTTAAGAAACAATCCAATTTTTAAAAATTATTTCTTGATGTGGAACCATTTAGAAAAAATAATACAATTTAAAAATACATTAATTATCACTGTAATAATTCTTGCAAGGAAATTCTTTAATCCATTCATAAATATATCATTTTTCTAAGAAAATAGATGCATTTTAATCAAAGAATAACTTACTAAGCAAACTGAACTTCCAGAATTCAAAATCTGTTATCAAAAAAGTTCTACCAATACTAATAAGCTTTTGAGAAATACACTAGCTAAAAATTTCTTATAGCAGTTTATTTATTTAAAGTCTTTAACAAAATAAGTCTCATGTTCAGATTTACAAAGTAAATGAGGAATTTTTCAAAAATATCATATATGGAAGCAAAATTGAATAGAAAACTTATTCCTAGTGAACCTTAAATAAAAAAATAAATGTAAAGATAAGTACAGATATTCACAAAACTGATTTTTAAAGATAAAGAGTTTCCCTCATTCTATGAAAACTTAATTAAAAGAACAATTTAGCTTTCATATTTTAATTTAAAAATGTAAATGTTTCTATACAAGCTTGAAATGTGAATTAAACATTTTTATATACAAAGGCAAGAGAATATCTCAGCAAATTCAAAAGAACTAATAAATTCTATGGAAATTAAACAACATTATTAGACATATTTACATCTTTTGTTTACAGGAAATATTAAACAATTTTATTAACAGTAACAAATGTTCTACACTTTTCAAGTTCAAAAAGTTATATATGCCATTTAGAATAGAAACAAAATTATGATTTGAAACTAAAAAATTTTTTACCAGACATTCTTTTGCTGCATTAATTGCATAAATCGAGAGGTGCAGATCGTAAACAAAAAATGAGGATTTTAATTGTTCTTTGTTCTCTTATTACTAAAATAAAAAATCATTTTTTACATCATTAATATTTATAATATGTAAATAATATAATCAAAATGGAGAAAGAGGTAAAGAAACAAGCAATCGGATAATAATATATTTCGAAATAACAAAAAGCAATCACTATTGACAAGTCCGAACAAGGATGCTTTTTTGTTTACTATGCTGTGAACATTTGCTTAGCCGCGTTTTGTGTAATTATGTATTTAAATCTTTCCGATCCTATTAAAAGTATAGCTATATTTTGAGCCTTTTCTTCCAAATGGAAAAACATTGATTTTTTTTATTTTTTTTATCATTATTATTATAATCATTTGCCTTCAATCCGAACACAAGGACGTTTAACCCACATAACAAAAACAAAACTTTTCAACATATTTCGTAAATAATAAAGTTACGAGTTTCCGGGATATGTTAATAAGATTATATTCAAAACAAAAACACAACTTAAGGAATGAAAATTTGCGAATTATGAACAGATATTAAGGAATGCTTGTACACAAGTGTGACGCAGGATCTCATCGAACAATGAAAGACGATCTATGCAATTTTCACAAGAAAATTTTATCTTAATTTTCGAAGTTTCTGGCTATTTAAAATAAATGCTGAACACTTAAAATGTAAAAATATAGCATATTATACGTACTTTAAACCCAGTCCGCGGAGATGCTGACCAATTAATCGAATAATGTCTTGATCTGTTTGAGATCTTATCTTTGTGGATATCGTCTTGTGAACATCTCCATTAAGTTCCAAATTGTCTTCGAAGGAACAAGTACCATTTTGCAAGTCATTACTAGTAGAAGCTGTTTCACCATTATGACAACCATTACTGGCTTGCATGTTACTACTGACTGCAGAAAGGCGCTGCTTTTTTAAGGGTGGGGGAGATACTCCACCGTCGTCGGAATCTGCACTCGATGCCAGGCTTGCTAGAAATGCGACTTTATTTTATTCCACTTTAATTTTGTATTCCAATCCTTAAACGATATCCATCAAGATATCATTAAATACCTCATCCGTCGCGCTCACTAATACACGGACACCACCATCAACTTTTGTAAACATAGCCAATAGCAAAATCTCAGCTGGTAGCTTCTCTGTCGAAATGTGACGTCATAGAAAGGGGTTCTGGGATAGCTATTCAGCAAACGCATTTTCATTGTCCGGTATTTTGTTAAACAGATTATTGATCTGGAAACTGAAAATAAAACTGAAACAATGACTAATAATCGTCAATTACATTGCAACATTAATAAGGAATATTAATAAGTTTTTTTTAGATTCCCTGATTAATACTATAAAAACCAAGTGGAGGGAAAGATGCCAATGAAGACTGAACAATTTTGTTTTTGCAGCATTAGTATATTTAATATGAAAATAATTCAACAATTGACACCAGGATTATTGATATAATTTAATTTTTCAATGATTATTTGAAAGGTCCGGCAACTTTGTTACGATATCTTCACAATATTGCCCAGCATCTGGAATATCAAGCAATATCGAGGAGATATTGAAAGATATCTTCCGTTAATTGGGCAAACATTTGACTATTAAAACATATTAAATTAGCTTTTGTAAATGCCTACAATTCAAAAAGTTTCTTTGACTTGAAATGAGATGACATGAAAGAAATGGGAATGACAATATTCAATTAAATCACAATATAAAATGTAAGATTGATGTCGTCGTCTTAATAGAACAACTTACTTATGAAACAAGATGACATTTACAAAGATTCGAATGATGTGAATAATGCAGCATTTCTTTTCATTATAGTCCTTCTTGCTTCTTCTTCTGATCTTGAGAATTTCATTTCTTCTTGAAAGGATTTTTAGGAAATGAATCGACCTTTATAATCAATTGCAAAGTTGTATGTTTTCTAGTTTTCCATTAAAGATAATAAACATTCCAGTAATAAACTATATTATATAATATTGTAAAATTTTGGGGAAACAATATTGTGAAATTATGTAAAAGTATAAAACTTCGTTATTTTGATAATAATGTGTTCTAATATTGTGAAATATAATTTCCAACATTGCACGATGCTTTTCATGTATTAAAGACACAATTTCCCCTAAATAATCCCCAGATTTTAGTTCCTAATTAATTTGAAGAAGATAGTTTAATTTTTTTTTACTTATATTTGCGATATTTCATTTTCACTCCTTTCAAAACTTGAACCTGTGATCTCATTAGTTAATAGGGTTCTGTACACAGGCCCAGCAAGATCTTGTCATGCGGGTAAAAATTACAGCATTTGCAGGAAAAAACTCTAAGGAAGTGTCATGCTCTTTTAATTTCTTTTTAGAAGTGTGCTAATTAAGGATTTTTTCTCACAATTTTGAAGTAAGAATGTAACAGGAACGATTTGCATCAAATTTAAAATCTGCAACAGAGGCGGCGTTAGCAGGGGGGCAATTCCCCCCCCCCTGTCGGGAGATTGAGAGTTTCGTCGGCAAAACTCTACGCCACTTCAGTATGGTTGTGGAGAGGTGCACATTCTCGAATATAATAATTTAAAAATTACCTTAAAGTTAATATGTTGTAAACAATTGAAATATCCAAATAACGGTTAAAGTAGTTTGACTATATTTGGAAAAATAATCGATAGGGTGTCAGGTCAATAAGATGTCGCATTTTATGGACAATTTTTGATCGGTCGATTATGAACGCAATGCGATGGATGTTGAAGAAAATAAATCTTCGAGTTTTTAAGCCTTTGAATGAAATGACGTTCACCAAGCTTATAATTTGCAGTATATCCGACAAGGTGAATAAGATATCGCATTCTGCCGACAATTTCTGACCGGCCGACAATGAACTAAATGTGGTGGAAGTCCGCAGATTTTTAGACATCTGATTTAAATATCGTTTATTGAGTTTATAATTTGCGCTATATTTAGCACAATAATCAATAAGTTGACAAGTGAATAAGACGTCGTGTTTTTGTCGACTAATCTTTGTCTTTCAGATAAGATGTTATCATAGATTAGAAGGAAAAAAAATGCTTTCATCGAGTATTTCGATTACCTGCAAGTAGAGTTAGTAGGGAAATATACTATTATATTATACATGAATAGGGCGATAGAATTGTTTTCCCTAGTTCAGAATTCAATGAAAATTAATCGTAATTTTTTTCAATTAATTGTTACTTCCTCGGTAACGAATTGGTAAATTTATTTTATTTACTTCACTGTGAGAATTCTCCGGTCAAAATCTATTTAATGGTTAGATTAAATTAAATAAAAAACTCTTTTTTTCTGGACAATCTTGTGCAATATGCATGCTAACAAGAGTTATTTTGCTGTAGAAAAATTATGTTAATTCATTATAAATCACTGAAATAAGTAAATTCCCTAAATATGAATTAAGTTTATTAAACATTAAAATACTTGTTTTTTGCAATTTAATTTACAGACTGCAATTATTATACTAAAGAAATATTACCGACTTCATTTGACGACAAAAATATGTGGTATGGTATCTTTTAAGCTTTACTAACAGACTTTTTCCATGTGTGCGAGAAAGTTTTGGTGAAACTACTCCTACTGGTTTTAATCCTAAATATACATTGAAAAATAAATACATGGGAAACCTGATATTTAAGAAGTCATTTTCATATCTTACATAACATCACACAAGTACATTTTTCATATCTTGCATAAAATAATAAGTTTGTACATATATTTACAAAATATTTTCTCCGACCTTCTTAAGAAATATTATTTTTGTACCTTTTCAGCATTCTATGCTGTGTGTGTCCGAACAATAGTAAATTTTTGCTGTGCGCGTGCGCTTATTCGCCTCAGATTCGAAATACATCCGAATTCCTGCTCGCTGTTGCAGTTCGTATAAAAATTATTTTAGGGGGGGGGACTGCGCTAAAAAAAATAGATTTTTAGCGAGAATATTGAATATTTTTGAATTTGTTATTTTGGATTTCTAAAAACTTACTTTTATAAAACTTTTTGAATTTAATTTCTACATTCATTTTATATAGTTTCCATGGTAAGAGTATACATTTGCTCATTAAACATGATATAGCATTTTGGCGTAATCTGTGTTTCTATCTATATAATACAATCTAGAATGAAATATAGCTATATCTTTTCCAAAATTAAAACTGAGAGCGAGTAGATATCAAGAATCTCATTTAAAATAGACTCAAATATTGGCAATCTTTTGATGATCAGTAAAAGAAACTGAGAACAATTTTTTTCAAACAACTTTGTAAATATTCAATAATGAAAGAAGGTCTTGTAATCGAATAAAAAACAGGTAAATAATAACTTAATTCCCTTTAATTAAATATAAAAATTAGTTATGGATTATTTTGAAGCCCAATTAGAGATATTGTTATTCTCGGATTTGTCTTGACCCCTAGTCGGCAAATTACTGCCACCGCCCTTGTTTGCAGATCAAATTATGGAAGTAAAGCACAAAAGTAATAACTTTTAAATATATGGGACATTGAAAAAATTAATTTAATTAATTAATTAATTCCCAAATTCTTTAGAGCTTTCTGGCTTTGATTTGACTTATGATTATTTAAATTATATAAGAATAAGGAAAAAATAATTCTCTGTAAAACAGATATTGTTTATCAAAACTCTTGATATGTTAAATGCAATAATTTTTGATATATTTTATCCACAAAAGTTTACGTTTTAGGTTTCTTTCAATTTTCTTCGTTTCTTTTCCTCGTTCTAATATTAATTTATTTTATTTCAAATAAATAAATTAACAATGATATAGGAAACTGAATTAAAAATAAAATGTTTTTGAAATTAGAACAAAGAATCAGAATCAAGGTACCTAAAATGTTTACAGGTTATCTGATCAGTTCAGATAAAACACATAAATATGAGTAATAAATTGTTACATCATATTATTCAGTACAGAATTTACAATACTATCATCACAATTAATGTAGAATTTTCTATATTGTTTTCATCCTTTAATATTCACTTTTTTATTAAAAAAAATTCCCTATAAATTTTTTTGGAATAAAATTTCAATTTAAATTAATTATTAAATTGAAATTAATATTTTTGTACCAGGATTTTTCAAAATATCGGCGTCTTTTGAGTATTGTTATTTATTTTACAAGATATTCAGCATTCCTTGGTATTCACAATACAGATCAATAATGATCAACATATTATAGAATATTTTGCTGATACTAGAGCAATAGCAAAAGTTTCTTTTGTATAAAATGGGGAGATGGGGGAGATGCTACAATAGCATCGGAGAAGGTGCAGATTCTTCAGTGTTATATGCCCAGTTATACGGAGTGAGGGCTAGGAACGAAATATGTATACAGTAAAATGACATCACGGCTGCCCAGAGCGGCGGCGAGATGATGATCTAAACTATATTTAGACTGTTTTTAGTAGTTATGGCCCTTGTAACTTCTGCAACGCTCGAAAGTGAAGTCATACGTCTCTCTTTATTATAAAAGGGATCCTAAATTTCAATTTCCATTTTAGTAACGTTCTTAAAAATACAATGGTTTTTTTTTTTTTTTTAATAAAAGGGTGACATTTGGTGAGATGAAAGGAAAGATTATTCTATAGTTAAACGGGTTGTTCTCACTTTCCTCTCTTTTCCCATCAAATAGACAGTTTCTCAGGATTATTTTAACATTATGTGTATGATCCAAACATTTCGTGCCAAACAAAAAAGACAATTGAGAAAGACGACCCCATTAAAAAAAATTTTTCTGTACATTTTAAAAGACTGTGGGAATACTATATAGATTTAAATTTATTCCTAATTTCGTTTATCTGGTTCGAAATTTGTTCTTTGCTAAATGTTAATTTTAACATTTGTCAAAGAATGGATATTCTTTAGCATATTTTGGATGAAACTCCAAATATACACTTGAACTCACTCTACTTTAGCACCTCTGAATACTACATTTTTTGTGGCTCAAGTTATGAGAGAGGAAAAGAGTGAATTGAATTGAGGTTTCAGAGTTGATTTTTTATTTCTTGAAAAATAAGCGTGGTGTCGGTGAAGCTCAAATTTTAACATTAAAAAAATACCACTCTCTTAAATCCATTGATCTCCGCTACACTTCATTCCTAAGAAAGAAACTTAAATTATAACTAAAAATAATTCCATTATTTCTTGCACATTTTTTTCAAAAAAATTATACCTATACATGTAAGATAAATTTGCAGATGCGTGGCCGAAAAGAGTGCACTTTTGGAATACTTCAGTTTATTTTTTCACGAGAGAGTATGATTTGTGCAATGGAATGATCAGTGAAAAACGCGTCCTTCCACATTGGAATATTAATAGAAAGTTTGAGAAGCTTTTCCCTCAATGTTTTCACTTAGAGATTCTTTGATGCGTGGGAAATATGATTCAGGAAAGGGATTTTTAGGTATCTTCGATGTCGTAATTAGGTATTTTTATTCCTTCTCCCGTAGTGTGAGAACCAAAACGTCAGTAAATTTTTAGAGCGTGTGGTAGGAATAATTAAATAATAAATTGATATTTCAATCAGGAAATAAGGGAAAATTTTAAATAAGTAACATATAATTAATTTTAAATAAAAAAGGAAATTAATTAAGAATTAAATTAAATGTCGAGATATTACACGCATACACACACATTAATACAGCAATTCTCAATCTGTGGAGCGCGCCCCCCTAGGGGGGCGCGAGAACATTCAAGAGAAAATATTATTTAAAAAAATTGATTAACTGACTGAAAGGAAAGCACACATACTCATAGAAAACAAAATACGTTTCGACATATTTAATAACTTTAATAAGTTATTAAATATAAACAACTTACTGAAGTTAAAGTAAAGTAAAACAACTTACTAAATCAAAACTTACTTAATCAAAACATACTAAATTTAAAAAAATTTAATAATTATAAGTGAATTCCTGGGGGCCTGTCTTGCAGAGCAAAGTTTTTCGAAGGAAGACTTAATATTAGAAATAGCCCCTCTCAGTTCTGCCGAGATCTATATTTTTCTCTTCAAAGAAGCTACCTCAGAAAATCCAGTTTCATAAAGGTAGGATGTTGAAAATGGTAATAGAATGCGAAATGCCCTTGCTTTTAGAGTGAAAAAATCATCCTCTATTCCTGCCCAAAATTAAATAGTGATTTATTGCTAAATTGTCTTTTAGTTTCGCCACTTATTGTGAAGCCTATGAATTTTTTTCCTCATCAATTGAGAGTCCTTCAGGAGTCTTATGAAATGGATCCCTAACTCACTTGCAACTTGCTGACGGTTTGTCGTCAGCAAGAAAATGCTTTTTAAAATTCTTTGCCAGCATGGCTAAATGATTTTCAGTGGTTACAAAAACAATTTTTACATGTTCTTCTTCAGCCTTGTAAGTTTTAGTACAATCATCCACATTTGCAAAGCATAGATTTCTTTGCTTTAAATTTATGCTCCATAATTTTCTACAAAAAGCATTAACTTTATCACTCGTATCCAACATATGTGCATTTGCTCCTTGGAGTTGAAGATTCAAGTTATTTAATTTCTCGAATATGTCGACCAAGTAGCTCAATTTCATCACAAATAAACCGTCGCGAAAATTCTCGGCCTCCGGTCTGTTTTCTTCTTCTAGGAAAATGGCGATTTCTTCTTTTAATTCATAAACACGTTGCAAAGATTTCCCACGTGATAACCATCTTGCCTCGCAATAAAATAGTAACGCTGAATGTAATGAACCCATGTCTTTACAAAGTGCGGAAAAGATTCTCGATTTTAGGGGTCTCATTTTTATATAATTTTCTACGGTTACAATCGCAGTTAACACAATATTCAGACTAGGACTCATTTCTTTCGAAGCCAAAGCTTCTCTGTGGATCATGCAATGTGTCCAAACGCTCTGAGGCGATTTTTGTTTTACAAGTGCTTGTATACCTTGGAATCTTCTGGGCATTGAACGAGCACCATTGACGCAATTTTTCTATTCTCTGTTTGCCTCGTTCATAAAATCATTTAAAATAACAAATAATGCGAGGGCCATTGGTTTGAGTTCTATTGGTTTGCAGAAAAGTAGTTCTTCTGCTACTGACATATTATCACAAAATCGAACATAGGCAATTAAATGAGCATCTTTATTACTATCTGTTGCTTGATCAAGCTGTATTGAAAACAATTTTTCATGCAACTTCGAGAAAAGCTGACACTGTACATCTTCAGCTATCTCACCAATTCGACGAACAACTCCTTATGTCATCAAAAAACGACCAATCAACAGCAACCATTAGCATTAAGTATCAAACCCAGGTGCACTTCAGCACCTGTTGTTACCTGCGGTAGGCCACAAAGAGAGATTCTTAACGGACAGACCTTCGATCGAGTGAAGATTATTGAGGAAGTGTTGCTGAGCAGCTATTGTGTTATAGGGAACTCAAGTTCTCCAATGGGAAAACTGGAGGCGGATATTTGATGGGGGGAAATGCGGTATTTTTTTCCAGTGTGAAGAGGAGAAAAGGCTTCGAAGTTGAATTCGGAGGGCAGAAAAGCTGTTCTTGATTTTTGAAAAGCTCCCTGTGATTCGGGCTTCTGTGTTAGGATATACCCGATAAAGATAATTGGATTTCTGGAGGGGCCTTGGAGTAACCGTTTAGAATTAACAGCTTCTTAGCGGTTTTTTGGTGACTTATTCTCCGATTTGATCGAGGAACTATTTTGTTTTGTAAGGAATATTAACCTAAATGAGAATAAGTCGTTTTTTGCGAATATATAAGGCTATAAATAAAAGAATTGCTTTGTTACGGTATTCTCTTATTTGGTCGATCTTGGCCAAGATATTAGAATTTTCTGTAATTACCAGCATGACTTTTGTGTATTCTCAGTGGATCACCGAATATCCCAAGAGCACTCATACCACAAGTTAGGAACTAGAAAATAAACTTTCGATTTAGAATATAGAGGAATATTTGCGCTGAAAATGGCAGTTTACATTCTATTCTTGACTTAAGCCATTTTTTTTTCAAAAGGAAACCTATCGCCCTAAACTTGTAATATACTCTATCCGGCAGAAATGTGTATGCATCTTTTCTTACAAGATAATGATCATTTTATCACACAGCCAATCAAGAGTCTTTTATTTTTCGTCCCGGAATTCTTTGTTTCTGAGAAAAAGAAGCCTTATATCTGCCATTTTCTCTACAAGGAAATCCTTTTCTTCCTCCTTGTCACTTACCTTATAACTAAATGTTCGATAAGCACACTTGAGGAATAATGAATGGTGGCGATGAGAAGTTGCAAAACTCCTTTACAATTAAAAAAAAATCAATAAAATTTAATATATCAAAAACGTATAGCCTTATACAAAAACGTATAAATTTTTGATTAAGCCAAACTTAGCGCAAAGTTTTCTGTCTTTTCTTTTTTTTGTGCGTGAGTGTTCCTTTTTTTTAAAAAAAATATGCAGAATTTCTCTACTAAAATTAAAATAAGAAGGAGGAAGAGAAATCTTATAAATACGCTGAATTAACTACTTCAAAGCACCCTAGAAATAAAAAAATTTGGTTGAAAAACCCTAAGCTACAATATTATAGCATACATTAACTTTTCGGTAAGGTTGCAGAATTGTTTGAGATGGTTCTTTTTATAATAATCTCAAAAATATTACTAATTTGTCAATATTAAATTTTTAACATTATCATAATTAAAATTTTAAACATTATCAAATCAAATCAATGCATTATTTTCTCCATTAATTACATATAGGGAGTTAACAACTATTCTAAAATATTAAACTAGTTGATAATTACAGTGTTTTTGCCTAAGTAATACTTTTTGTGGGATCATATATGTACATAATCATATATTACATTTCTTCTTTTTTTGTATTTCCTTTTTTGATTTTTTTTACAAAATATCTCTATTACTAACGAATATAATTATGCGTCTTCTTGTTTTTCAAAAGGCTTAGTTTTCAAATAGTTTATCTAGAACTATCAAACATGCAACGCCATATTATCAATGCTTTATTATTAGGCAGATAAAAGAGTTAACTGTCTAAAAGACCCCCTCCCCTCAATTCTGAGAGACAGGCGTTTCAAAAATTTCTGGAAAAGGGCATTTTCTCTAATTCATGCTTTCTTTTGATTTACAAGACTAATGAACTCGAATTTATTCAAATTAAAATCAAAAAACAAATAAATTCTAAAAATTTTTTTTCCATATTTTCAGATTTTTTTGTAAGTCAGTGTGGTTCAATTTTTTCCGCCGTTGCCAGACTGACTTATATGCTAATAATTCTTATTAATAAGACTGAATTGCATGCATTAAGAGTATTTAGATTATATTAAAAAGTTTTATAATTTTTTTTACCATTTTGTTTAAAATTATTTTTAAATTTAAATTTTAAATTTTTTTTACATGCGATATATTAAATTCATTCATTTTAAAGATAACCTTCAATTAAATTGTTTTTTTAAATATTAGTTATAATATAGGTTACTCCAGGCTGCTTATATAACAATTACACAAAAATCACTATTATTATTATTATTAGTTTATAAAGTTGTGGCAATGAACGAGGGCCCCAAACTTCCAATAAAAATTAATTGTGATTTTCACTTTTCTCCGCAATAATTTTCGAAAATTTAATAAAGCAAGAATTATTTAATTTCACTTTAAAATTAACAGCAAAAAAAAAATCACCATTCTAATAATATTCACTTAGTTTTATAAATTCTTCTCCAATTTTGACAATTTTTTAAAAAATAATCTTCACGCATATTTTCTATTAATATTTTTCTTGTAGCAATGAAATCGGGATAGTTTCTTTATTTCTACAAATTACATTGTTAGAAAATATTGAAAATTCTGCTTCTATTTTTACATATTTTTGGCAATATCACAACGAATTTTTATCTTCTTTTTAATTTTTGTAGAATTTCTAAGCAAAGTCCATTAAAATATTTATATATAGGAAATGTATCTGGTATGTTGATCAATTTTATTTGCTACTTAAATTCTTTATCAGAATGCTTACATCGAGCGAAATTGCTGTTGATACTATTCACATAATACTGTTACTACATCGCATTTATTTAACTTTTAATCAACACACTTTGCGTTAGGAAAAAAAAATGAAATTTACACTATCACATAACACAATAAGCAATTAATGTTAATCTAATTGCATTGATTTCATTGGATTTTGGACTTTATTAAATTAATATAAAATGAATTTATATCCTTAATTATTTTTACAGAGTTATAATGATATAAAAAAATTACACTACGAGTTGAAATTTCACTATTTTTGTGCAAAATATTATGATACAAAAAATATTTTTTTTATCGTCTGAAACATTTTTTTTAAATTTAAAAGTGAAGAAGGATTTAACTAAACATTTTTAAAAAACCGTTGATAGAAAAATTTAATGAAATAAATTTACGAATTTTTTTAAAAACCAATTAAAAAACGTTGCCAAAAATAAGTAAAAAATAAAAGTAGAGTTTTTTAAAATTTCACTTTTGCCTAGCAACGGAATATCCACAGAGTGGAAATATCTATCAATTTCTTTATATCAAAATCGTCTGCATCTGTTCAATTATTTATTAAATTTGGAAAACTAATAAGCAATGAAAGAAAATTCCCCGGATATGAAACTGGTTTCATTGAAAAGGTAAAATTTGCAAATTTAATATAGTGTAAAATTGTTCTTCGCTCAATAATTGTAAGGAAAGAGTAAAATTTAGGTTAATTTTTAATTAAATGAACAATTAATTAAATTATACATTTTGTCAAATTGATATCATTCTTCAATTTGATTTAAATAATAAATGCGCAAAGTTTAGTTGAATTCAACTTGATTGTTAAGGAAGGGATGTGGAACATAAATACATGTTTAAACGCACTGACTTTTATTAATATTAAGATGAAATCCATTTTATATTTCATTTAAAGCAATGATTGTTCTCAAATATTTTCAGTTATTTCATCAGCTCTAATAGAAAAATCTACCCTTTTTCTTTTTATACTATATAGAGAAAAGAATACTTTTTTTTTTATCTCAAAATAGAAAAAACGGAGGAATTCATAGCCAGTATCAAATATCAGCAGCGTGAAATTTATTTTATTTATTTATTTATTATCTTTTTCTACATTTTGAAATGAATGGGAAGGAATGAAGGGAACGAGAATGGTGCATTAAAAAGGTTTCACTGTATTTAAAAATCCTTTACTGCGCACTTTTGAGGTAAGTAATGATCTACAGACTGCATTTCAAGCATTTTTAAAACTCTTACATACTGCAAGCATAGAGGGACAGTCCAACGTTATTTCATTAATCCCATCGTTATATGTAGATGCGGCATTTCTATTATAATTTTTCTTGTTTAAACCTAATGAGATTTAAAAACAACCAGAAATTCGTAATTCTACTTCCACCAGTTCTTTAAGAGACAAAAAATTATTTCTTTTGTTTTAAATTACTTCTACAAGAATTTAAATATTCAGATGCGCCATTTTCTATTATAATTTTTCTTATCTAGACATAATGAGATTTAAAAACAACTAGAAATTCGCAATTCCTCTTCCACCTGTTGTTTGAGAAAAAATATTTCATTTGTTATAAATCACTTCTACAAGAATTCAAATATTTTAAATTATAGTCTTTGAAAAAACAGATTTTAAAGAGCATTCTTTTGGCCACAAAGAAAGAGACAGTGTTTTTCACTGTAATATTATAATAACTAGCAGTTTTAATTTCTGCATTTGTGTCCTTTTTTAAATACGAATCGTATAAAAAATTTGAAAATTTTTTGGCTAAATTACTAATTGTTCATGATAATATTAGAATTAATATTATCATGAATAGAAATAATATTACATCTACAAATTATTAAAAAAATTTGAAAAACAAAAGAATTTAGTGATTATTTATATCATTACATGGTAACTAATTACAATAAATGAATAACCTTTTTGGTTTCAATTTCCTGAAATAAATAGTCTGACAATTCAAATAATATGGCAGCAAAGAATCATGTAGAATGTCCTCTATTACATGCAAGATCATATTTCTCTTTACCATCGATGGGGCATTCTCATAATATGCAGCCGATGGAAGCTGAATACTTACGCAGTAAAAGGTAAGGGAGTGGGGAAATCAATTTCAAAAATGTAGAATGTGTCCGATGTAGTGCAAGAAAACACTTTGTGCAAATTATTATTAAAAACGGAAAGCTTAAAATACATATTTGTTTGATTGCATTTTTACAATTTGTGACATTACAAGATATGGACAAAAAGGGGAAAATGTTATTTTTCTGACAAAAAAAAAAAAAAAAACAATGACCCCGTATACTTTTTCCTATATGAATTATTCAAATATTAGTTTTCCAGGATCATCGTCTCATATATCAGGATCTCATATAACATATTATTGTTGTTAGGCTTGTACACCTCTGATATGGTTAAAAAGTACGAGAGGTGAAATTCAAATAAGGGCCCAAATCTGCATTATAGAGGACGGAGAATAGTTTAAATACGAAAAATAAAAATATCTTATGATAATAAATTTTGCCTTTTTGATAAGTTGTATGATTTCACAATTTAGGAAATCACAATCGAATGTTGCTTTGTTGCCACATCAATACACGTTATTTTGTTCTTCGCATTATTCGTTCAAAGTGTTTTTCGTAACAACTCGAAGATGCGCTCCTATTTTGAAATTTGTTTTTTCTATGGGCATTTTATACCCTTTTTTGCAATCGGAACACTAACGCTATTATTTGTCACCAGGTGGGTTGCAGCTGATGTTTACTGTTTACCGCATGGTTACTTTATTGTATTTAGATACAAGTTTGTGGCAATAATATGTTCTCAAATTAATGTGGAGTAGAAGGACATAAGTAGAACCATAATTGAGATGTTCACCGGAACATCCGCCTAGCAAAGCTATCTCTAATGTTTTGATGCATAAAAGTCCTGACGTCGTAACTGCCCTGAACTGTGAAGGAGAATGAGCAGATTAGGAAAATGTTCTTGTTTCCAAGTGTAAGAAGCCTGGGTGTGGGAGAGGGAGCCACGTGTCGACCAATGGCGATATAAGTAGAACCCTGTTTACTACCTGCAGTATCAAGGCTGTGAATCTTCAGTGGATCTGCGGTTTTCTGGAGTTTATTTATTTATTTCTCATCTTTTTTCTGCTTTTTAAACAGTTTTTTCTTTTTCTATCTTTATTTTCATTTATTTATTCTTTATAATTCATCATACTGTAGGAATTTAATACCTCGGAAAGAAAGTCGAAGTTCTTCCTTTCTTTCTGCTCGTTCCTCCATACTCTATCTGGAAAAGATGTTAAATTGAGAAAAAAAAAAAAAAAAAAAAAATGCATTAGGAAAAAAAAAAAAAAAAAAAAAAAAATGAGATCCCAAACCTCGAAAATTTCTTAAACATCCGAAATTTGTACATAAATGAAGCTGACTGCATCTACTTGAAGAATTTGACTGATACTCAAAAGTTATGTCAGTAAATGACCAATTGAGTCATGTCAATAATAGACCCGTTAAAAAAAAATTCCAGTAATGTGGCCGAGATATCCACAAAGGTCGATTATTCATTAAAGAAATGCTTACTAAAATATATTAGTGAAGTATATTAAAAAAAATACCGATTTTCGTTCATATTTGTTATCTTTTATATATATTTATATTCAAATTTGTTCTGGCAATGTACTTCTTAAAGTATTTTGGGGAAATTGTATAGTATTGATTTCTCACTTTTATAAATATTTTGAAATGAATATAAAAGTTAATTGGATTGTAGTTTTGATAATTTTTCTGTGCATTTGCTTTTCAATTCATACTTTTTGTATGTTTTCCTTTCGTGCGTTTTCCGTGTCGCCTTTTTGGGTTTCCTCTTTTTTTTTTTTTTTTTTTTTTTTTTTTTTTGAAAAATTACATTTCTGCAGTACTTACTCATGATTTCTTCACCAGTGTATATTTGTTTTATTTCATTGCGAGAAAACATACAATAAAATATTCTTTTATGTTTAACAGTTTTCGTATTTTAATATTCATTCCATCATGAGACTTTAAAAATCTTCTCCTTTATTAAAAACTAGCCGACTTTGGCGATCAACGGGTTTGCCAACCTTAATGTTTGTTAAAATTTTAATAATTGAATACTTTATATAACTCCTATTTTAATAGCTTCTTCATGAAAATAAGAATTTATTAGTTCAAACTTTGATAGTCATATAATCACTCATAATACTGTAAAGGCTTTCAGCCATAATATAATATGTATCTCTCTAATTTTCTGTTAGCTCCCGTAGAATTTATACTTAAAATTAAAGGAGAAATGATTAAACTGCAATTAATATAAAAACATTTTTTTACTGAGACCAAGCATTTTTTTTTTTTTTTTTTTTTTTTTTTTTTTTCAATATGAGTACTGAGAACAGAGTCGATCAGCATTTAAACCTTATGTGCACTAAAGAATATCTTTCATAATTTATGTAATATCTCAAAAAATTTGCAACAAAAGTTTCACAGATTCATCATGAAATTTTGTTTTTGTTTTTCTTCCAAAGGAATTTAAATGCCGTTAATAACAACATTTTGTTTTGTTTCGGTCCATAAATATACTTCAAAAATTATGAAGTCTAAATTTTATACAGACCTTTGGTCCCAAGGAATCATATTCTGCGAAATATTCTTGGCGCTTCAACTTTCAAAAAGTTTCTATATTTTTCTATCAAATCTTATCGCTTTATGAAGTTTTGAATAGAACAGTTTAAAGCAATCAACATTTTTATAATCTTAGACCAATCAGTCTTGGGGAAATTCCGGGAGCTAATTTGGGTATCCTCTTTGAGACAATCGATGAAGTGATCTTAAAGCGCATGTTTTTATTGAATAGCGGTATTAAAATTTCCATAAATCAGTCAATTTTAGCAACTCATTTAATTAATTGCAGTGTAACTCTTTTTATTTAAAATATTAGTGCCTCAAGAATATTTTGCTAAATATGACTTACTGAGTAGAGAATTCTAGATAAAAGTTAAATATTCTTAATTTATTAGAGAATTTATTGACTGAAGTTACATAAAATATGATTATTTACTTCATTTAGACCATTTTACCTCATGTATTTCTATTATTAAAGTTTCACAAATTAGCTCTGAATTGAAAGGATATACATTAAAGCACCTTGCCTTACATTAATCTGATTTATTGAATTAATAATGTAGATATTGTGAATGTATTGTAAAAGATCATAGAAAATGTTGTCTTGCATTTATTTTTTTTAGAAAATATGTTATCATGTGAGAATATAATGTTGTTTTGACTTGAGGCTTTGGTAACCACAAAATGTACGGGCAAAAAATTGGCAATTTATCACTTTTGAGGTATTAATTTTTCGCTTTTAAGGCTATTAGAAAATGGTAAATCAGGTTGTCACATTTGATGAATTATCGCCAACAAAAAGTTATAAGTTGGCACGAATACCCGCCATGTACCCACTTCTTCTGTCTGACCAATAAAGGACAGGTCATAAGAAGTTATCGTCCGAAGAAGCACAAAGAGGAAAACGGAAATCAACACGGGACATCGACAGGAGGTACGGAAAGGTGTATAAATATACATGTATATTATAATAATATAATTTTTTAAAAATTTTCATTTTCAATTTTCTAGCTAGTAAAAAAAAAAGTTTTGATGCTCAAAAGATTTTAAGATGGGGAAAAAAAAAAACACCCTCTCTTTTCTACAAATTAATGATTGCGCAATACAATAGTCACGTGATCATTTCAACCCAGTTTAAACCGGATTTTAGTGGGGGGGGGGATCTGGCCTTGAGGCAAAAGTTGCGGAGCTTGGCCGATTTTGAGATGAAAAAATACCATTATTTTTCTAAATATCGAAGCATGCGTTATCTGATAGTCACGTGATTGTCTCAAACAAGTTTAAACTGGTTAATGATTTAAATTAATTAAGACAAACATTGACTTAAAAAATAAGAATGCTTTCACATGATAACATGAAATTTGTAATTGCAGAATTCAATTTTTATTTTTATTTCATATTTTTTTTCATTTCTTACAGACACGTGCTGAAAATTACATTTCTATATTTTTAATTGCAATACAGTTGATTTATTTTTTCATTTGAGCTTTTTCGAAAAGCTTTTTGAGGTGACAACATGTTGATAAAAACTAATTTTTCTCCCTTCACTCGTAATATAAACGTGCAGGTTAAATTTTATTTTTGTCTTGCTGAAATAAATTATTGAAAAATATGGTTAAATTATTTTTTTAAAAAAAAACCTTGAAAATAGAAATTTAATTTGTTGGGTAAAACAATAATATCTTTAAAAAGATAATTTTTTGATCTCCAATATGATGTAAAAAATCAATTTTGTGATGTAATATTTTCGGAAGTTATAGAGGAAAAGCGTTAAAATTTCGCTTAATTTTTAATTGATTAAAATTCTTATTAAAAATTCGAAAAAAAATTCGTTCACATTTCCGACCTCCAAGGTTGCCAAATTTGGTAGCTGTAGGTCAAACGGCCTGGCCTGTAAAGCGCCAACACACACACACACATTGAGTTTTATTATAAGTATAGATATAGATAATTAATAATTAATTTAAAGCTTTGAGATAACTGACATTTTTAGTTTCTCCATTTTGCAAGATAACAATGTTATAAAAACTAATTAAATAAAATAAAATCTAATTACGTGAACTCAAGTTGAAAAATAGTAAAAAAAAAAAAAAAAAAAAAAAGACTGCAAGCTAATTGGATAATTGGATGCATTAAAAAGTTTTAAAGTGCTAAAATATGAGATAAACAGTTAAGTAAATTGCAACAATTTTAAAAGGCATTATTTAATTACTGAACGTGCTTATTAAAATTTTTGCTTTCATTCTACATATTAAAAGTAAAAATAAAAATTTATATAGAAAGAAACTTAACATTAGAATTGGCAGAAACGCCTGAATGATATGATTAAACTGATTTAATATTTTGACAAAAAATGGAGCTAATAGAAATTACGTTAAAGCCATTGTAAAATTTTGTAAAAAAAAAAAAAAAAAAAAAAAAAAAAAAATTGGAGAACAATAGTATGGCATTATGGAACTATTTTTAAAGGTTTAAGATGATGTAGAAATATTTTTTGTGCGCTGATTTGTTAAGAGATTGTGGAATTATATAAGGTTTAAACAAACAAATAAAAGAACATGGACTTCAGTTTGATGTATATATGGATTGATAACCGATTAATCCTAACATATTGCATATATTTATAACAATAAAATTGAAACTATATCCGAAGTAAGATAGTCATACTGACAAAGAAAAAACGTTTGGTCTAAGAACTTTTTATTAGACCTTAAATTTATTTCTATTATTTATTTTTATGGATGGTTGTCCACATATTGAATTAACAACGGCATAAAAAATAGCACGTTTTCATTTTAAAAAAAGAAATGTTAAGAAAAAAATGTTTTGTTTACTAATATGTAAATCTCGTGGATACAGAAAAAAATATCGTTGATTCGTGCATCGCATGATTAAACCGCAACGTCATCTTGATGAAAGCAGAGTTACCACATATTCTTTCATCATTCTCAGAGTTATTTTTTAAAAGTGAATTTTGTACTTTTATTAATAAACTTTTAATATTATACTAATGCAATCCATTATCACCCCGGAAGATTCAATACACAGATTAACTTTTCAACAGAACAAAACTCTTAACAGATTGTGATTTCTAATGTATCTTGATATTTTAAATTTGTTGGTCATGTCGTTTTAGGGCTTGTATGTTTTTTTCTGAAGAAGAACAGGAAAAAGATTTGAGGGGTCTGCATGTGGAGATCAAATATTTTTCAAATAATTTTTTTTTATTTATATATTTATTGAGCATTTGATAGTTTATTGGCATCAAACAAAGCCTTTTAAATGAAAATTTAGTGAAAATGTAGAATTTCACCTAATTAACTAAAATTTGGCATTTTTTAAATCTAATTTTTCTCACTCTGAGTTGACATTAAAATATCATATATAATAATAGCAAAAGAAGATTGCATTAGTCAATTATTCGATTTTTAGTTTCATACTTTAAGATTTTAATTCCATTTCTAAACACATTAAGCAGAGAAAGAAGTTTGATACTATATAAACAACCAACACATTAAAATAATGCAGTAAAATCATCGAGTAAAATTATCTTAAGTGTGTTTTACATGGTAAAGAATAAATGTCAAATTCGTGAGCGTTTTCTTCTCTGTTCATATATACTTTCTCAATATAATGAATTTTTGAATTAACTTCATCGAACAGTGGGGAGATTTGAAATTGCAATCTGCAACAAAACTTTTCCATTTTTTTCTTAATTATTTTTTTATAATATGGATCAGCAGAGGAATTCGTAAAACTGTCCTAATACCTTCTCTTGTTAATGAAGTAAAATTGATGATCATTTTATTAAGTCATATCACTGACTCTCTGACCCGCCCGAAGGCACACGGATAAAATAGCCCAATGAACCGACCGCCGCTAGGCGAGAACTGTGGTTGAGTCCTAAGAGCCATCACCGGCCACGATACAAATCTTCCCTAAGGAAATATCAATGCCATTCCGTCATCGATGGAAGGAGCCAGATCTCCACCTTGCAGGAAGTTTCTCATCCTGATTTCGAGGTGCCCCTCGGGGAAACATCATTTTATTAATATGACTCAATACAGTATTAACTGCAAATCTGTTAAAAATAAGTTCTTCCGATATAACAATAAAATAAAATGCTTATTTCAAGCAACAACTTATTTCAATGGATTAATCGTTTTCTTATCCGTAGGTAAAAATGCTTATTGATATGCTTTCGAATTAAAGAGAATATTTTCATGTTTATTTTGTTGAAAATTCGTGTATTCTTCTTCTGTTCTACTATGTTCCGATTTTAATCAAGAATGCTTTTAATTTTACAAGTCGAAGCAATCTTAAATTTAATTATTCATAATGTATTTCTTGAATAAATTTTGTTTTCAGGCACTATTTCATCGTTATGAAATAATATTAGTGCAATTAAAGAATGTAAATAAACATCACGTGACCAGTTTCCGGTAGAATAACATTTGCAAAGAGAAAAAGAGAAATCACGATCAGTGAAGGTCATAGGAATTAGAGGCGGAGTAGGTGAAAGAAAAGAAAAAAGTATAACTGGTGAGAGGAGCAGAGGAGTATATTAAATTCCTCATGGAATATTTTTCAAACCTGGTTGACTTCATGAGTGTTATTTTAAGTATTCAAAACAATAATGCGTATGTTAATAGAGTTAAATCGGGATTTTTTGGATTCTTTTAATGTTTTATTTTCTTGAAGATTACAATTACTCAATTAATACACACTGATACCAAAATAATAATAATAACTAAAACCTTCAACTTATAACTCAGACATGAAAAGGCCAATGTGAAAAGTGATTCATTCCATTCTTAACCTCTTGTATCCTGATTCCTGTTCAATTAAACAATTTTTTTTTAATTGCAAATACATGTTAAGAATCTTCAGAACTATCAATTTGTTTATATGAGAATAGTTATTTCATTTATTATTAAATTGCGAGGAAAATTTATAGTTCTGAAGAATCCATGTGAAAGGTATTTTGCATCTGCCTATCTTTATGAAAATCTTCATCATCCGTTCATATTATGTTATTTATTTTTATAATTTGTGGAGGTGGTTTTCAAACTTTTTTTTTGTAATTTTAAACAAGAACTATCCAAATGCCTTTATTGATTGAGTTTTAATTAATTTCTTTCCTCAGGAGTTGAGTTCAAAGTTTTTTTTCTTCGCTGATGCGCAGGGAGAAATTTTTCTTCTTAGATTATTTTGCCAGATTATCAAATTAGGAGACTTAGATTCATAAAGTTATTTTTACAACGCCACCTTTTTTTTTTTTTTTTTTTAGCGCTTCTTTATTTTCAATTATTTGCTCTTCGATTTTTATCGTCTGTTAAAAAATAATAAATTTACATTTAAAAGCATTTAGTTTGTAAGTCTTGTCTGTCTTTATGTTTCAAATTTAACAGAAGTATCTCGCATTTTTAATTATTTATAAGTAATTTTTTGAATTCATAAAACTTCATTTAGAAATGACGGCTAAATAGTGTTATAAAAACGCAGACGATAAAATAAAAAAATGCTTTTTAATGTCATAATATTATCGTGGTACAATGGCAGTTTGCCAAAAGATTTGAATTTACTTTTTTCTTTATCTGATTGATTTTTTTAAGTAAAATTTTAATGTCTCACAGATAAGGCTCATTAACTACATATTATTTCAAAAATCTGCTTGCTTTAATTTTTATCAAATAATTAAAAAATTAATTTCAGGCAGAATCATTTTTTTCTGACATGATTTTTTTTATTACTAAATGGAAGGATGAAGTCAGAGTACGTAAATCATAACTAAATTAATTCTCAATCCGAAGCACTTCTACTCTGCATGAACACCTGTACAAAAGCATCGAAATGCATGAAGAAAAAGCTATAAAATAGATGAAACGAAGGTTAATGATGAACTAAACGCCGCAAAATATGAAAAAAGCGAAAATGTAAAAGAAAGAACATAGTGAAATTTTCAAACGTTATTTTATAATCATTATCATGTCCTTCAAGGACATCTCAGACGAAAACTTATATTCACTTCTAGCCGATTTTTGAGGCTAGCTTTTCGCCTGGGATATTTATTTCTTGGATGTTAAACAATTAATTCAGAATACCTAATTATTTAAATCCGAATCTTTGTTATTCAGATTGAAAATATGAATTTAATTGATCGAAAACGAATTATTGATATAGAATTATTTCACAATAGTTATTGCATTCAGTTCTTCTTTGGGGTCATTCTTTAAATTGGAAAACATTGGGTAGTATTATATAATTATTAACAGGAAATTAATCGAAAGGCAGCTTGGATGTAACAAAATTCTGGGAGGAGTCTCCTTACACGGTCAGAGTTATTTGCAGTGCAGACTACATCATCGCTTCTGGCTGAGGTCAAAGTATAATAAGAGAAGTATAGTATATCAGAAATACGTTCATAGTCAGAATGTATTTTTCGCATAAAAAATGGTTTTATTGGGTGCAAATTTTCAGTTAGAAACAAACTTCAAACACAGCAGATTTCTAATAAAGAATAGTATGATAATATTGTTAGAAGTTTAAGCATTTCTAGAGCGAGATTTTTCTACGATGAGCTCCAATTTTGATATAGTGAATGACAATATATATAATCAAATTTTTCTATTTATGACAATTTTTCTAATGAAACAAATATCAACAATAACAAAAAAATCGCCACTCGATTGTAATCTAAAAAGTTTTGTCATGATACAAAACTAGAAATCGATGGAAAATAAAGGTATATTAATAAAAATAAAAGATATAACAATTTTTACAAATTCCATTTAAAATGATTACTAAGCAAACGTTGGAAATCCTACTGGTTTTATGTGAAATATTTTCTTGCAGGCATTAGAGAATCATGAAAGCAGGCATTGTGGAAATGACCTTGATTTCAAAATCATTCTGCGCTATCTCAATGGTGGACGTGACCAATAGTTTTAAAAATCACTCTCCAAAAAAATTATACTGTGAAGGGTCACTAACATTTTGGAGTTTTTTTTTTTTTTTACTATGAAATTATAACTCCAATTATTTAAATATATTCATTTTTCGAATTTATATCTCCACAGACTATATGTAGAATAAATTTTCAAGTGTAAGACCTATGTAATAAATTTTCAAGTGTTGGACCTATGTAATAAATTTTCAAGTATAGGACTTTCAAGTCTATGACCTAGAATAATGATTTGCAATATTCCATGTCCAATAGTAAGATAAAATATTTTTAAAAAATTGTATATATTTTAGACTGTAAGGGTATTTTTAATATTTTCTGTTCATTGTATGATATTTCATGTAAACTGATAATTACAGACATTTTCACATTTCACTCTATCTATTTTCTTCATATCTTCTTGTACCTTACAAAGTAATCCTACTCGAATGACAGTAGTAAGAAGTATCCAAGATGCTGTTTTCAGCGGCTCAACCACAGTATCTACATTTCAAGGTTAAACTAAGTACCGGTAAAAAAAAGGGGGGGGGGACATTCTTTCTCTCTTCACCCTCTTTCAAAATATTTCTTAAGTACTGCTATTCACCCGTTGATCTTATCTGCGGATTAATCATATTTCCCCGGGAGGGAGAGAAGATGGGGAGGATTCTTGAACTAACTAAATAGACTCCTAAATAGCACAATTTGAAAACCGCCAAGTAAACCGGGAATGCAATCATTTGGCAGAAATCTTGACATATTATGTAAAATGGAGCTTGGTGATTTTGACGTAATCCGAAAATGCTAAGTAAATCCAATATTTTAGTATTCTTGGTGTGATCTGAAAATCGCCAAGTAAACCCATTATCTTTGTTTTCTAGGCATAATTTGAAAACTGCAAAGTAAACTCGGGAACCATAAAAATAAACAAGTGCCAACTCTTCATCTCTGGAAAAAAAAAACTGCATACGTTGAGGATGAAGGGGATCGCTGTAGATTCGGTTTTTGAAAAATGGGTCTCAATGTTTAAAAGTTTGGGTACCCTTGATATAAAGAGTTACGCTATATAAGTATCTCGTATTCCACTACTAAGGCTAGAACAAAGAAAATGTTTTATTAGCTAATGCAATGACAGTGTTCTTTTTCTTTTCGTTATTTTCTTTTACATAGTAATATTAGGCTTTTCTGCGAAATTCATTAATTTAAATAAGTGTTACTTATCTTTCACGCAGTGCCATTCACGCCATTTGACCACGGTCAAATATTACGAGCTCCATCCCAAACTAGCACTCCCCGTTACTTTAAAATGTAAGTAAATATAACTAAAAGAAATGAAACTAAAATTGTCTTATGTAAATTTTCATCAGTAAAGACACAAAGCCTTTACTGTTTTAATATTGAAAGACTTATTTATAACATTGACTAACTTTTATAATTTTAAAATAATTTATAATTTTAACTAGCTTTTATAATTTCTTATAATAAATAAATTGTATTCGGTAATATTTAAGTATAAAAAGTTTTATCAAGCATGACCAGCATGGCGTTCCAGAAATAAAAAGCTGCATTTAGGGAGAGGTTTAATTTGATTTCGGATTTTCATGCATTTTTGTGAGAAAGTGTAAAGCGATGCAATAATTTTAACATGATTTTTTAAACAACTACTTCAATAATTATCACGAAATTAAATTGCAAAAATTTTCATCAAATTTTCTTTCCTTTCTTTCTTTCTTTCTTTTTTTTTTTGAATTTTTAACTTTTTGGTTCAATAATAAAACATAGTTAAAAGTTTGGAATAGAAGTCTCAGTTATATATGTGCCGGCGTCCTGGCATAGGGGTAGCGCGTCTTCCCCGTGATCTGGGCGTCCCGGTTTGGGCATGGTTGTTCTTCTGTTGTTCTATCTGTGAGATGTGTGAATGTGCCCTCCTGTAAAAAGGGGTTGTGCAAGCGAATGAGTGATGCGTGAGTGGCAAAGTCGTACTCTTGGCCCTAGTTGGCGCTGCTATAAAAAAAATAAGAGACGTTCCCCCTCAGGCTTAAATCGCTGTCTTCGTAACAGTGGGCTTGTCAGTGGCAAGTGCCATAAGAAACAAACAAACAAACAAGTTATATATGTAAGATTAACTTTTTGTGCTCGAACGGATCAACCAAAGAAGTTAGGCTTTGGGTGGAAAACAGGTGTTGATAGCAGCAATGACATATCTGCACGTATTTTATATTTTTATTCTCTAGTTACACGTGTCTGCAAAGGCAGGTGCAAATCAGAATATTAGGTATTTAGCCTCAACGAAAAGAGAGTTAATACAGCTCTCTTTTCGGCACAAAGGTGATTGACAGCATTGGTGGTTAAAGAATTATTGAAACACAGTGTTTCAATAAGTATATATATTTAACAAATCTTCCAATTTTAGCACAAAATCTTTAACACAAACTTTTTTTCTAAACATATCAGAAATCACATTTATGAATGAATTACTATAAATATTCATTCTGCACATTGTTTGAAATCCAATATGAAATAAACAGTTTTGATCAATACAACTTTTTCTTGATTATATTCGTTGAACTATATTGCATCACTCAGACTCCTCAAAAAGTTTAAACATAGGATTCTCCACAAAATCGCGAACTTCTGAAGATTCTTCGGTGTCTGATGATGCCTGAAATGAGAAATGAACAAATACTGAAAACGATTTTTTTTTTTTAAATTACAAAAATAAGCATCCAATGTTAATGAATAAATCCTTAGTAGTCTATTTGGTTTTTCAGAGAATGCAGCTTGTTGTTTGTCCGAGGCAAATAAAATGAGATTTAAGCTGTTCGGAAAATATTTATAAAACTGAATGTAATTCGAATTGCTGATGAAAATAATTATGTTATTGAATAAATCCTTTATAATTTATTTGGTTTTACCATAAAATGCAGCTCATCAGTTTTTTTGGTGACACAAATGAAATGAGATTTGATCTGATAGGAAAATATTTACAAAATTAAATGTATTTAGAATTGCGAAAGAAAACAATTAGTTATTTTCAATAATTATGAAAGAGATTACTTTAATGGTAGCAGAAAAAAAGAAAATATGAAATAATTTAAATATTTCTTTTAGACATAACTTATTTATTATTAAAATATTTGCTGATAAAAGGTTCAAGTATATGTACAAGTACGTTTAAATTTACTTTATTTAAAAAAAAAAAAAGCATTCATTTTGTTTTGTTGAAAACATAATACTGAGGTTTTCAACAAAAGATTAGGAAAGGTTATCTGAACAGATATTTGTAATAAATTATAACTAATGATATTTCTTCTACATGGTAAAAAGAATTACGAGTTTATTAATTTTAATTGCAAAAACCTTAAATTGATCCATATTAACTTAGACAACCATTTTGTCAAAATAATGGTGCATAAAATCACTGATAACAGGTATTTGAACTTTCTACCAACAATATTTTCTTTCAGATTGTATATTTACACACCCAAATTACTGTTTATTTATTCAAAAACAATCTTTTCCCTCTTTATATTCACATCTGGCGTACAGTTATGCAGTAAAGAATCAAATCCATATAGAAAAAGCACATTCTGAGAGATCTTTTTTTTTTTTTTTTTTTCAAAACATTGCAAAAAAGATTCTAAACCGACATTTTTACAATTATTGCATGATTTGTATAAAGAATAAGCATTGGTTCAATATTTCGGAATTGAACTAAAAATTGGTTTGGGAAATTTGCAATGGGAGATGACCCATTGCCCCAAAAACCTGCATTATCTAAGGGCCAGTGCAGGCTTACTCCGGTCCATATTGCCGATTTAAGAAAAATAAGTTGTATGGTTGAATTGAAGAAGTGCATAGAATCTTATGAATTAGGGAACGCTAAATTGTCCTTTAACTGAAATCTGTTTTATAAAGTAATGTATCATTAATGGATCCGTCAGAAAAAGAGAGAGAAAAAAAGATTACACTAGAGGTGGAAATGCGATTAAAAAACAATTATTCAGTTTAAATTGCAAGTTGAAGCAAAGGGAGTTGAGGTAGGGGGAGGGAGGCAATTCAAACGACCGCAGAATGTGTGAAATTCTACTGGAATTTCCGCTGCAGCATTACCTTGGTTTTCATTTCGAAGAATTCAGTTCAGAGCAATATTTAGAAAGATACGAATACAAACAACGAACGTTTTGACTATTTTTTAGATATTCAAACCAGTTTAAAATTTGGAAGAGATTTTTTTATTATAATATCGCCCTGAATAATTTACTATCATAATTTTTTGTTTGTTTAAATGGTAAAACCTTTTTAATATGTCATTCAAGGAACCATTCCAAACCCTCACAATAATTAGAATAGTATACTGTTTTAGTTTAAAATATAATGAACTACTTACTTCAACTATGATATATAACATTATAGGTCTACTTTTAAAAATTTCCATAACCTTTTCATATAATATGTTTGTAATGCCAACCAATGTTCACAGCTTTTTTTAATTTAAAAAATTCCTATTTTTAAGTAATAGTGCAACAAATAACGGCAATTATTGTATTTGTATTTTTATAACTTTTCTTGAATAGCTGTATATGCATATTTCTCTATTTTCCCAATTTTTCTAACAGAACATATAGTAATAAAATGTAATTCTCTTCTTTGGATATATTGAAGTATTGTATATTAATGTATTATAATAAATTAAAATAAAAACTGTTATTTTAACTTCAATGGTTCTTTCTTGTTAAACGAAATTTCGCAAAGCGATATTGAGATTTGAAATTTGTTGTGAAACAAATCGTTTTCTCTGTTTAATTTTAAATTTAATTAAATTGTCATTTAATTAAATTTATTATTAATTAAATTACAGAAAGGAAAAATCGATATGCTGACCTTTCAAAGTAAGGAATGCAATTCTGAATAACTGCGACGCTTTAAAGATTTTTTTTTAACAATGAAATAATTAAGGTCCATTGTAATAGAGACATATTAAATAAATTTCTCTACAAATGCTTAGAATGTAATATCGGGCAATTTTAATTATTGTGTAAAAATCATTAAAAAAAAGAAATTAAATGGCAAAAAAAATGTGCAAAGAAATGGCTTTTAAAACGCTTTTAAAAAAATACAAGTAATATTTCTGAAAAATATCCAAATCAGCGACAATTTTCTTTTCAATAAATTTTTAAAATTTCACTTTATTTCCCAAATTCTAACAAAATTAATTTTCGAAATATTGCAAATTACTCTAGATTTTATATTTTTGTCATTTAAAGCCTTGTTCCATATATAGTTTTTTTATTTAATAATTTTTAGGTCATTTTTGATTAAACACAGTTCCATTTTAAATTTATATTATACATTATAGTTCATATTTTCAACTACAAACCTTTAGATGCAATGTCGAAAGCTCGAAGGTATACCGCCACAGATGCCTCATCGACGAAAAAATAAGAGAAACAATATATACCAGATAAAGTAAAAATTCGCAGCATCAAGATAACATATTTGAATGAAAATGTTACATTGAACTAGATGAGCGACGAAGTGTTTCGAACGGAAAGTCCCTTGAATATATATTTTAACTCCTAATGTAAAAATTTCATTTTTTTTAACGTTTTATTGTTCATGTACAGTGATGTCGTAAATTTGTATTCCGTTAACTTTGTGTCGTGCTCTTTATTTTGCGTATTCTTTTTTTTAATACTTATTTCACTAGCAAATAATTTCCAATAGCGGTGAACCGTTGCATTTTGCGAACTTATGTTCAGTTGAAAAAGCTATCTTTCTTACGTGTGCTATCGCCCCTAGAAGTATAAAATAATTCAAAACTCCATATATTAGGGTTGAAACTTTAATAACAACAACTACTCATTTACGAATGATACAAAAGAGATACTTATTATCAAATTTTACTATCCCTCAATGTTGTCACCAGCATTATATACAACTCATTGCCTGCGATTAGGATGCCTTTAGCAGCGCCTGTCGTTTGGTAGTCAAATGGAGCGGTCTATTAAGTGAAAAATATCTAATTTTAGTTTTAAAAGCTTTCTGAAGCGAATGCCTCGAATGATGTTTCTACGTGAAGATGTTTCTTAATCTGAATTATTCTGGCATCAAATAAATCACAAAATCTCAAGTCCGAGGAGTATTGTAGACGACGCAGCACTTCCCAGCTCGAAAAAACTTGTCGCAGCTTGCACCGCATACAGCTAAACATTGTTTGCAAAATGATGGGTGGATTCTATAGAAAATGTCACCGCTTCTTTCTCGAAGCTGGTCACAGGTTTTGTTCTAAGAATGAATAATAATGCGTGCATTGACAATGTGATATGAGAAGAGAAAGTTCATTTGCTCTGAAGTAACTGACTAATGTGTTGTATAAACGACAGTATTTGATTTCATTGCATAGCATCTCTATTGAAGTGTTGCCATAATTAAAGATCCACCCTTCGTATACACTTTTCATGGAGGAAGAAAACATATAGAAAAATCAGAATCGCATTAAGATGTGTTAAAAAAATGCCGGTTGAACTAGATGACGCACAATGTAGCAGAATGATAAGAAAACAGGCGAAAATTCTCAATTTGACGATGAGTAGTGCATATGCACATATAATTTTGCAATAAATGCTCCAAAATTCTTACTTTTTATAATTATGCTTACTTTTTATAATTAATGCATAAATTGGAGAATCCTTTCGAAAATGCCCGCCATTTCATGGATATCTGTAGCGGCAATGGTTAAAATTTTTATGACGAGATCGGCACTTCCACTATCTTAGTGGTCCAAAATACTACAAGTTCTTGGTAAACAATCGAGGTTTTAAGTGACTGGCGCTGAAATCCAACAACAACACTCTCTTGTTTTTTGAGGTTATTTCTTTTTTTATATGACTTTGTCTCGTTTTTGCGTTTCCTATCATATCTTATAGTTGAAGTTTAAAACATGATATAGAGTTAAAAACTTTAAATTTTAGACTCAAAATTTTAACTTTTATTTTTGCTTTATCTCACATAGCAAGAAATACTTCAAAAATTGCCAATGATTATTTATATAGATGAGCAATAACGTTAAAGAAAGCAATAAACTAAGAAAGCAGAGAACTATACCTCGGATGTCACATTTGTTCCATAAATTGGGTTATCAAAACCTTTGCTTTCATCTTTGGTTACTGATGTAGCAGGTGGAGGTGGAGGCGTTTCTTCAGGTTCCAATTCATCATGAGGAGTAGTTCCAAGTTCCAATTCGATTTTGTCAGATCGAAGATCGAATCTTGCGAAAGAGAAACCATCAAGTCTAATAAATAAATAAATAAAAATAACAGTTAGTATTTGTTCACATTTAATTCTTTGCTTCCAAATCCTGAAAAAGGAGAAAAGAAATTTCTTTAAAAAATTAAAAAAACAGAATAACAAGAGAATTAAAATGTTATTTCAAAATACTGTACAACGAATATAAACAGAACTGAAACGTCATTTTTCCCTATAGAAATCCAATTTACTCGGTAGATTTTCAGTAAATAAGATTTCGCAAATGTGTCATAAGAAAGTTTTAGTGACAATTAATTAAATAGTTAATTTCTTCTTCTTCGGCACTGCAGTTTCGGCACAAGACATTATTGTTCCAGTTAGCTTACACTATCGCTGCCTATCCAGCGTCATACAGTTCCTGCTGGATGTCGGAACACCCAATAGGTTGAGTTAAATGCGTCGTTAGTTAAATGAAGTAAATAGTTAATTTACTTTATTAATTAAAAAATAGATCACGTTTTGTGCATGCGTATTATTGCGCCTACTCAAACATTGCGGTGCCAAACATTTGTTTGTAAACAGAATTTAAAGATTCCAAATCTAGGAGAAGAAAGGTATTTAAATCAGATCTTTTTCGTTTATTGATATTGAAAAATATTTCTTCAAAATTAGTTTGAAGTTTCTAATTGTAAGTAAGCATTATGCACTATGGTTTATTCGAAACAACTTTCTACTCGTACATAGGAATCTGAAAATCATCAAAATTGAAGATAACATGAAAAACCTTTTGAAGAAATTTGCTCATTAATTCATAGTTAGTAAAAAATTCAAATATTAAAGATCATGTTAAATACGCACACAACGATGGGAAACACTTATTACATAAAAACGAAAGAATCTCTTTCTCTGAAATATCATACGCCAACATCAATTGCTTCCATTATCTTCAATTCCAAGTTTCTGCAATTCCGAAAACGACATCGCTTTTCGGCCGGATTTTCTTTTAATTTAATAGTAGTGCAAAATATTTTGTCCTCAATTTTTTTTATATAAAATTGCTTAGGCACTAAGTTTTAATAAATATCCAACTTCGGTTTGTATAATCTAAAGCGAATCTGACAGTACATTTACATTGAAGAATATTAATATAGAAGATATTGTTATCAAAATACTTATTCTGTATCTTTAATTTTACTTTCTAACATTCTTTATTCCAGGCAAAATGAATTACAAGTCGTCTGAAGTAATTTATAAATAGCGTGACGTCATAACTGCTTTAGCTGGTAAAACAGAACTTGTAAATGACCTCAGCATTTTGTTATCAATCTAAAGCATCAGCTTTCATTATTTAATCAGCTTAAATATTAAAATTTGACACGAGTGATACAGAATCATCAAATAAAATACATCAAGGTGAGCAGAAAAAGGAGATAATGTAAGAGGATTATTTGTGTTGCAATATTCTTTAGTGAAATTACTTTTTTGGAGTGAACAGTTAAGACGGATTTTTTTTTTTTTTTGACATGCGAAGTTATATATTTAGAAAGCACTATAAAAGTTAAAAAAATTAATCTCTGTATTTTGATTAATTACAATGTTTTATATTTATATAGAATCTGAAGAAGCATTCTTGGTACTCTGTGTAGCAGCATGTATGGAAACGTTTTAACTTAGAAACTGAACAATGAATGAAATTGGGGATGTACTATTATATTAAATTTTGTAATAAATCTGTTCTCGGAAGGGAAGGCGGAATTTTCTTTATAGCCATGTTTTTTTATGATATCATGAAACTTGATAAATTAACCATAATTACAAAGTGTCTTATCATTCGTGTTGGCATTCACATTGAATGAAAATATTATATGCATATTACGGAAACATTAAGACATACATTAAGAAAAGTATTCTATAAATAATTACAATGCCTAGTAATATGTGATATGTCACTCAGTCTAGAGAAAATGCTAAGAGCATTTTGATAAATAATATTTACATGCAAGTTATGTATAATTAGCAAAAATTTTTTCAAAAATCAGAAGGAAAAAAATTTATCAAAGTAAGAAAACTTCATCCATAAACATGATTAAAAAAATTTTTTTTTTTAAATCTTTACTATGAAATAGTACAATCTAAAGGAATAAATGGCAAACAGAGCACTTTCAAAATGAAAAATAAATAGAAACGAATGGATAATGCAATATATGAATATTTTAAAGAATTTTTCATTGATACTAACCAAGAATAATTCTTGGCACAACGTAAAGAAATAATCATTTTTTGAAATAATATTAGCGATATTATTATATGAAGTTTATAAAAAAGTAGAATGCTACGATAATAATAATAAAAAAAATTATGACACGTTTATGAAAAAACACAACATACTTTTCTTTTCCATAGATGATTACTGAAAATTTTGTTAGTTCAATTATTGATTGATCTAATTATAAACAAAAGCAGTGAACAGTGACACCGTGAGATCGTTGTAATACAAATCTACATTTGTAATCGTGAGGTTGCTTTAATTTATAATTTCTTTTTAAGGAATGGCGCATTTTAGAAAAAATTAATATTTACCTTTTTAAAACGAATTTTGAATTTTTTAATGATTTGTTAATGAAAATTAATAAGTAAATTTTTGATTTTTGATTTGACAAAACAAATTTTCTAAATGATTTTGCCCGCATTCATTTCTCACATTTATTGAGATTTATGGGACAGTGACTGATAAATAAAAAAAATTCATTATGCGTAATGTTAAAATAAAGATACAAGCAGAGCAATTATTTTGATGAATATTTTTATAAAAGCAGTTGTAGTACATTACTCTAAGTATTAATTAATTTATTTTTTATTAATAATTTTCCATTTTCTTATTTATTATCAGATTTTGGGTTCGTGAAAAATTTTTCCACTATGAGGAAATCGTTTTAAATGCCATTTCCAATGTTTCTAGGATTGTCCTTTTCAGCAGTCCCGTCTCACATTGAACCATATTTAGAGGGAGAAAAAAGATGCACATTTATAGAGCATGTGCTGCCGAAAAAAATCGATACCGGTTAAAATTGCAGTCTGTCCAAAATTTTTCTGTCTAGGAGAAGAAGCATAACGTTCATCCTTGTAATTGCATTGAACACAAAAAGCAAGAAAAGTGAAAGCGTTAGTGTTAATGGATATAAATATAATGCAAAAAAATTAAATAAAAGATTGATTGAATTTAAACGTTAAAAAAAAGATGGTGTGCAGTTATTTAGTACCCATATAAAACCACGCTTGAAGAAAAGCATAAAATGTATATAAAAAAATAATATTAAAATGTATATTAAAAATAATATTAAAAAATAATAAGCATAAAATGTATTATGCCTATAACCATCGCGTAAGTGCAGCAATAAGTTGACCAAGTTTCATCGCATTCGGTTGAACGGTACGGTAGCGTATAAGGTACGGACAAACAAAAATTCATTTTTATATATTAGATTTATATTAAAATAATAGAAAACTAGCAATGTGTAGTTTCACCTAAGAAACCTAACCAAACCCGAGGTAGTTTAAACGTAAACAAGTTTACTCGAAAGTGTTATTCCGTATCATGTTTTCCATAGGTAGAATAAAACTACCAGAATAATTTCTAAAAGAGTGAAAATATCGATTGCTTACTGTCGTTTTCTATAAATATAGAAAGCTGCTCCTAATCCTAAACAGATAAAGATCGAAATGACGAGAGCAGCAACTCCGCCAGGAGACATTCCTGAAAAGAAAAATATACGTATTAAAACATTCAAAGCAAAAGACATGTATTTTTATGGTGAAAAATGGCGAAAAAAATGTGGCAAAAACTGCGCAATTTAGCGAATTTGGCGAAAAATATTTTCTAAAGACCACTGAAGATATGCCTTTAAGAAGTTGATAGATTTGGTTGATAATTATAAAGGCAGCTTAGTTTCGCATTACTTGAATGTCTTTTGATCAGGATTTATTAAATAATGATTTCATATCTGGCATTTATTAAATAATTTAGCATAGAGGTATCGCTTAGGTTAAGTGCAAATAAATTCCTTTTCCAACTAAACAGTTTAATAGAATTTTAAGCGACTCCACTCTGAATAAATTGTTTAGTCCGCAAGAGCAGCGCATCAATGCAATTTTTAATTATTCCGGCTAATAAAGGGGGGGGGGTATACTTTGTGCCTCTCATGTTATGCTATACTAGGTATCTCTCATTTCTAAGCTAGGGATTCATTTTTTATAGTGATATAATTTGATATAACCATTCATTTTCTGGTGATTCTCTTGTTTAGTCTATTAAGTACCATTTCAGAGCTTTTACCAATGCTGCTTCCAAACCTTTTTTGATTAGATAATCATTAGACAAAATAATAATAAGATATTAGGTTGGAAATTGAATATGGAGGTTTAAACACATTTGAAAACTGACGCCATTCGCATCTAGAATAGTTAAAAGTTAAAAATATTTATAAACAATAACTAAGTTTTATTTATCCATTTATTATTACATGATATTTGAAAGAAAATATTTTATCATATAACTACCCTACAATAAAATTACTGAAAGCCAGAAAAAAAAATGAAATAAAATTTTTTAATTTAAAATTTTATAAAATTTTGTAAATATTTTCACATACAGTGGAACTTGGGTGATTTGAGTGCAATTCAATTTCTTTCTCTAATTCTTGAATTTCCTATTAACATAGCATGAACTACTATAATTCAACTTTATTTTGAATCAAGTCTAAAAAGAAAGTTGTTAAAAAATCATTTGTTTTTCTGAATTTTTTTCGGTGATTAAATTTGTCTGTGATTCGTACTCTCTGCGAATAATTTTTAAAGCGCTGAATTTCTATGGAAATTTTACTGCTGTCAAATACTCAATCAATTAAAAGACTTTTTTTATTTATTGTTTAATCTTAGTTTTAAAAATGCTGGATACGTATTTTATTAAATTACTTATTTTTTGGAATTATTTTTAGATTATTAAAACTTTTTGATGAAATTCTTAAATATTATAAATAAATATTTACTGGTATTTTTAAGATAAAAATCGTCATCTACTTTTGCTATTATTTGTTTCCAGATTTAGTTTTTCTTAATTTGAGATTCTGAATAAATAGAATTTTCACTGTGATTTCTGTAATGTTTTGAATGTATCAAGTTAGAATTCGGTATAATATTCACTTTAATCTACTTAGTGCCCGATTTTTTTTTATACAACAGTAATGAGACCTGAAAAGTTCTCTTTAAAAGCGAATTAACCCAACTTTGTTGCATTTACTCAAATTTCTGAATCTTAAAAATATTTTATTTCTAGGATTTTAAAGAAAAAAAAAATATAAAACGATGAAAGGAAATAAACAAAAATATTGCATCGTTTGAATAAATATCAATGTTCATTAATAATTAACACTTGGATATTTTTACGATTCATAATTTTCATTATATATTTTAGTATTAAATTAATTTTAATATTAATTTTAGAATATTTTAATACTAAAATTAATTGCTAAACTATTAATAAACTAATAATTTTATAATTAATTTTAGTATTAAGTTGATTTTAACAGAAATTTTTTAACTATTATAGAATAAGTGATCAAAGTTTTAATAAAATAAAATCATTAATTTTTCTGTATAAACAACGTTGTGATACAAATGGAAACCTGATAAAGGTTTTCATTTGGATTTCCAGGTTTGGTTCTGGATTTCCATCCGCCATTTCCAGAGGAAATACTAAATTTTATTTTAAGGTAAATAAAATGCATTTGTAGTCAGTTCTAATTACAATTTTTATTAATTATAAAAGCAAGAAAAACCATCATTACTATTATCAATCTACATCAAGAGAAATCCAATACATCAATTTCAGTGAAGAACTGAAATTATTCGTGCATATTTGAAACCTTCTCATACAGGTTTGATTCATTCGTTTATATGATTTTCTTGGAAAGTTTTTATCGTGATAGTTTTCATTCTTTGAATTATTTGAAGAATCCCTTTTCCCCTGATATTTTATGAATGATTTTAATGCAGATTTTAAAGATGCAGTGGGCGATATATGTAGTACCACTATGGGTTCAAGCCAAAATAATCATTACATCCGAATGATTAATACATCAAAAAGGCTTTAAAAATAATACAATATAAGTATAAAGAGACTAGTGAGAAAACAGACCACTCAACAATATTTTCATTATTCATTCGTTTTAATTAGAAATAGAAAAATCGATATAATATTCAGGATTTAAAAAAATATTCATACATATTCAATTTTTAAAACCTTACTAAAAAGTTATAGAGACTATGGACTAATTAAGTATTCGTTGAATAAATTTTTACTTTTTGGTATACGTAGTATAGAGAAAATATATTCATCGTCAAAAAAAAAAAAAAAAAAAAAAAAAAAAAGATTGAACTATACGAATTTACGAATCTCCACTTTTTAGACTGTCCTGAGTTTTAAAAAAAAGTTTTGGAAAACATCCGTCTGTCTGTTCGTAATAAAGATAACTAAAAAAGGCTTTGAGCTAGATGGTTGAAATTTGGTATATGTTCTTTATACCAAATTCGCAGATTTCTATCAAATTTTGAGTAAAATCTGTTCGGAGAAAGTCTGTCTGTTTGGTTGTTCGAATATAAGCTAACAGGGTGATTATAAAACAAAGAGAATTAGATATATAAAATTCGGTATACATATTTAATATCTATAGGGCAAACAACTGTTAAATTTTGAACCAAATCCAAAAACAGGTTGATTGCCTATCTGTCTGTACTTTCAGAAACATATAAGCGAGATAATTCAGAAACACAGTGACTAAAATATATCAAATTATGTATGGGATTTTGTGACAAGTGCAGTTTTGTGTCAAATCTTCGTATCAATCGGTTGAGAGAAACGCGTCTAAAGCACAAATTCGATTTTCGGATGTTATTAATGGTATGCCTGTTCAGAGATAATCACAAGAAAACTCGTCATGGATGATACGTTAGATTCAATAAAAATGCTAAATTCATGCCAAAAGTTAAAATTTCGTCACTATTGTACGCCATTGCTATGCAAAGCGTTCTCTGGCATGACAAGTTTATTAGATAGTATGTAAGAAAGTTTTGGAAAGACCACTCTCGCTGGTTTGCATATAAATAATTTTCAGCAAAAGACTTATTACGCTATTGGAATAGATCTTCTAAAGAGTCTAAGAGTCATTATTGTCATAGCCTGTTGGTGGTTTCTCTTCCGGCTTCTCTTCATCGTCATTATTCTCATGCTGTATGCCGTCATTTCTCCGATTTATTTTTTCCCGCCAAGTTGTTTTTTCTATAGTTTTTTTAAAAAGTTTTCTTCCAATTTACATCAACGTTGATCCAAATCTCATTATCTTTATTGGAGAGGCCAGATAATTAGTCAATAAACAGGGTTATCTTAATAATTGACCGTAATAAAACCACCATGCCGAACTGCCTAAACATCGAAATTAATCACTGCAAGCGAATAGTTGATCACTAGAGCCGGAGGATTTTCTATGCATTTAGATCCGTTAGATCCGTTATTCGCTATTTTGAACAGTACAATCGATTGATCGTTTCACCTGAGATTACTACAAGCAGTGACTACTGAACAAAGAGTAGAGCAAAGTTTTAAACCTTTTCCTAATCTTTCTCTAAAATACGGAGCAAAGGTTACTTGAAAACTATATTATGAATTTCTTTTTGTTTTGAAATTGCTTTACTGCCTGTTTACGTCCTTCTTTTGATTTCATGCACTTTTGTCCATCGTGATGGCTTGATTCTTTTTTTTCCCCCGTAGATTGTGGAATAAATTTCAAAAGCAACAAGTTCTCAAAGTATATGCATCTGCTACGCATAACTGTCGCTTGACCTGATTTAGTTTTTTAAGTTTTCATTTCTCTGGAAAAACTTGTTTTTGCATTTTGCCATTTATTCCGTAACTTTGCACTTATAACATGTAAAGTTTAACATCATACATTCAGCAGTTTCTTTATCTTGATGTTAGTGTGATAATTGAAAATTTATTTATCTTATAAAATAATGTCAATCTGCTTATCCTAAATCATATTAAAACAACAAACTTCAAGTTCTGAAGTCATAAAAGAAGAAAATTGTCATTGACTAGAAGAAAATATTAATTAATTTATTCAATAAATTAAAATTTCCCTACTGATGTACTGCAATATTTTAAAATGAGATGCAAATATTGACATCCTTTAGGATGTTTTGATTCCTGACGATGTACCTGTTTAACTTAAACAGCATTTCTGAATCAATAAATGATGACCTTAAATAGAGTCGCACAGAATATTACTGGATTGCCGAAAATTTTGTGTAAGAGAAAATTTTTCTGCCACAAAAAGCTATTCTAAAAGCAGCCCCCTCTCCCTTTTCTTTTCTGTGCACTTTATTCAAGCATTCCATATCATTCAAAAATTTGCCCGCCATTTTCTCTGATAAATGATTTTAAACAGAGCGTAGTCGTAGCCTTCTTTTTTACTTAGCATCGTTTACGCGCCTGCTTTAGAACTCTGTGACCTTGAACCCTTAACGAACAGTGCAGAACAATTTTAGGTGAATGCATACGTGCAATAGTATAAACTAGAGTACTTTTATGTTCCAGAATGATAGTTGTTCGATTTCTTTCTCAAAAAGGATTGTTGTGGTTTTTAAATTATTGAGTCGAACTGTTGAGCTGGATGTATGGACTCGACTCTTTCGTTCCATAGACTCTGAACATCTAACTGAACTATTGGATGAACAAAAGTAACATGTATGTGCTTGGCCTTAATGTGATGGCGTATTGTAATTATCTTTGGAAAAAGCAAAAATGGATAGTTCGTCAGAACTAAATAATTATTTTGAAAGGCCTTGATTTATAATGAGTTGATCAAACTACCCATCCTTTCCGAAAACGAACCACTCCTTTGAAATAATTTCATATTTAAGCAAACATTCTATCCTAATTATCACTTTAAGGCTTTACTATTTTTACCATGTTTGTTTTATGACTATAATAATTCTGGGGACATAACAATTTTTTATAATATTCGTCACTAAAACAAAAATACTGTTTAAAACATTCTTTAACATTTGTGAGATGAATGAAGCTAAGACTGCAATTTTAAAAGCTATATTTTTTTTATAAATGTAACAAATAAAAAAAAATTCTATAAATATTTAATTGGTTTTAAAACTCCTATTTAATTATTTAAAAATTTGTAGCTTGCCAAAGAGAATGCTATAAAAGAGCCGTAGTTTAGCTATCACTGTAAGATCTAAGTTAATAGATTCGAAGTTGTTCGGAATGAAAAAAAATTCCTTTCTTATAGTAATAAAAAAAAAATTACTTATTTAATTTTTACGAAACCGTTACTAAAATTCATTCCTTATATTCTAATGTTCTTCAATAAAATGAAAATTTATAAGAAAGACAGGAGTTATTACATCAAATCAGATCAGCCGTTGTCGATTAAATGGACATCACGTGTAAGTAAATACATACATTTAAAAAAAATATTCATCGGAATGGTAATGCACATGGAAATTATTGCATTCAAAAAAAATATATACAATATTTTTTAAAATAAAATAATAATTTTACTTAAATACAATATTTATGTTAATAATTATAAATCATAAAATCATTTTATCGTCTTCTTCTTCATTTTTAATTGAATTGAGAGCAAACATCATTTTCACCAAACGATTTTTAAATCTAGTAGCTTCTAGAAAAATTACTGATAGCACCAAACGATTTTTTAAAAACAGCCTAAATCTAATATCTTCATTAGTTATCAGAAATAGAGAAAAAGTCAATTTTTAATCCCTGTTAATCTACATTTTGTAAGTCATTTCATTGAAAACTGCTTTGGAATTTTTTTTACTAGTAAATAAAATAGATAATGCAAGAAAAGTTAATTATAGGAAATCAAAAGAAGTTAATTTATGTCTTCCATCACGTCTTTTCTCTCTCTTTTAGCTCACTTGCAGGAGAAGAATAGGAAAGAATAGGAATCAGGAAAGAAAAATATTCAAGTCTAGTGCGCACTATTGATAGCCAATTAACTCACTTCTACTTTAAAAAAATGAACTTCTCGAAATAAGCGAACAAAAAAAAAGTTTAATAGGTTGAAGAAGATTTCCTTTACTTTATCTAAGAAAACGTTATTTCTGAAAGTTGAGTATTTTCTTATCATTCACTGGTAGCGTAAATCAGCATTTCTCTACCTTTCGATACGCGAGTCCTAATTTTCTGTTTTCTACCGCGTCCTAGTAACGATTTAAGTGAATTTTACAGCCTTCCAGTGAATTCGGAAAGTTTGAATAATTAAGGTAAAGTACCTTATATATTACTTGGGTGTATTGATCAATTTTTAAATGTCATTTTTTAAAGATTACCTGAATGCTTTTTTTTATTATTCAGTGTATAATATATTTTTTGTTTTGTTTTGTCATGTATTTCTCTAATTTAAACTACAATAATTCGATTTTTTTTTCATTTTTTCGTGTTACATAATTCCACATTCTTCGGTTACAGTGGCAGGTGGTAGGGTCTCATTTGTGGAACTGAAGGGTTAGAAATTATAAATTCGATTCCGCCGAAGTAGTGATGAGTAAGTGGGTCTGATGCAGTTTAAATCTATTGGACGGCGCATGTCTGAAAAAGAGATGTTGATTGAGGTGTCGCTTTCGCCATTGGAATATGGTTCAAAATTAAGAAAACCATCTACTGTTGTTTAAGAACATAGCTTTAATATAAATAAACTAAACTAATACTACGCATCTCACATTTGAAAAATGACTGACAAGTATAACCTTGAACGTTTGAAGACCCTAGCAATGCTTGCGTTAATAAATGTTAATTGTGTCTTTAATGAATATTAACAAAAGCGAATTTGAATACATCATCGTTTCACTTCATTTCAAAAAAATTCCTACATTTCCTACACATTTTTCAAATTATTGGTATTAAATATTGTAATACTTATTGTTTCGTTGGTTTATTTTATTAAATTATCAAGTCTCAAGATGGATGTAGGAATTGAATAAATTTTGAATGAATGATGAATTTTTTTCGACACCCAAATAAACTGAAGGAAGAATTGCAGAAAGTTGTGCTAATTTTCATTTTTGCTCCTTCTAAAACAAAGTTTGGAATGAAGATATCTTTTGTTTAGATCCATACTTCAATCGAAATTGTTCGTATTGATTTATGAAAGTTATATCAGTACCTTTTTAAAATAATATATCATTATCAGTTATATCAGTTATATTTGATTGATCGATCTGAATTTGATGACTAAAATGAAAAGCTAAGACCTCATTTTAAGCAACAATCATCCTAGCTAATTGGGTTTGTTCCTTTACTCCTCCTAAGCTAGAATGCCAATTCCGACAAGCGTGGAATAATTATTATTCAAAACAAGGGAAAAAATATTGCCAGTTTTCCAAATGTAAGAATTAATAGAATTAATTAAAAATTAACTGAAATCTTGATGTTTTTCAATAGTAATTTCAGAAAGATCATCGAATAATAAATTTCTTTTTTTTTACTATTTTAAAATTAAATTATTACCCTTACAATGATACTAGTTTCATTTCTGTATGATTACATTCTCGTATACTTAGTATACAGAAAATATAGTAATCGTCAAAAAATTCGAACTCGAGATTTTGCCGACTATCGTTTTAAACCACTCTGAGTTCGAAAAACACATGTCAATTTGATGGGCATGTGCAAAATGTTGCAAAGTGACAAATGGACATTTTAGAAAATGTCCATTTGTCATTTTGCGACAATGAAATCTCTAAAATTTTTATTGCAAACCTAAACCTTTTGCAATACTATTTAGTGAAATTCTGGAAAAATGTTATAGCCGAGAATAGTAGGTACAGAGTTTAATGTTCTCGGTATTCAAAGTACGGAACTTTGAATACCCAGAATTATGGAGTAGGGTTTTAATGATGCTTCTAAGTCCATCTGCCACATTCAAAGGAAAACAGAAAATAACAATTATGGAAAAATAATCAAAAGTAAGAGGTAAAAATGAAATTTATGTTTGTTGTAGATGGCGACGATTTTTGTAAAATAAAATGTTTGGGTTTATGAAGAAATTATGAACCCAAACTTAGTTGGGTGTATAAACTTGAATCTAAATAAAACAGAAATAAAGAAATTTAGAACAACCATATATAAAGGACCATTTTAGAATTTTTTAGTTTCTTTGATTGCTTATATTTATTTCCTATTGCCTGAAATTTCTCATAAATTCAATTTGACTAGAGTCACTGTAAGTATATAAAAATTTTAAAACTTTTTAAAAGGTAATCAAAACCATGACAAATTGATGTCTCGAATTTCAGAATTTTGTAGTTGCTATGTTTGATCCTAATCTTGGCAAGAATTCACTATTGGCTTTTTTTATCTTTAATTTCTCCTCTGATTAACCCAGTAAGAAATACTTTCCTGCCTTTCCAGTAGCAATTTTTCTAATGCCCTTAAGCAATAACTATTAGCTTCCATCTCCCCCAAAAAATATTTAATAAGAAAAAATAAAATTTAACAATATGATGTGCTTCCAGCCGATCAAAAACTCGCCAAATACTGCCAACTTAAATAAATTAGGAATCGCCAAGAATAAATTTGGCAACCATATCTAATCCTTAAGAGGAGAATAAAAAAATGATTTCATGTTAAATGCAAATTAAAACAAATATCTTTAAGCATATACAAAAGATTGTGTGATGATATTTACCCGAGGAGGAAGACTGCTGATCGCTAGCTGGCGGCTGAGCTTGGAATCTTTCGGATTTCTGAAAATCAATGGAACTTATTCCATAAGATCGAATGCTATTCACATCTGAAAGTAAAAGTTTTTAATAAGTTATGTTTTATGCAAGAAAATGGAAATTCAGTTCAAAATATTTTGTTTCTCTTTTTAGAAAAGCCAGTTATTTAGCGTTTGCTATAAATAAAACAATTTGTATTTTAGAAGTTAATGAAGAATTTGAAGTTCCATTTTCAAACTGTACAGGAAGTTTCATTTGTTTGTAAAACTCAGTTCTTTTGAATTTTAAGGAATATTGAGAAAGCTCAGAAAATATGCCAATAAGAGCAATGATAAAACTTTGGCTTGTATTTAGAAACGTGATTTTTCCCGATTTATACGCGCGCAAAGGATTGTTGAGCATCTATTCGAGTTATTTTGAGCTAATACGAAAAACAACTTCAAGCGTCCTCTCACCATGGATTGGGATTTCATGAAGCGACTTCAGTTTTAACAACCAAGTTGCGTTTGTAGGATGTGATTTCTAAGCGAATTTTTATTCTTAATTTAATAAACAATTGAAACTTTTGTGATTAAAAGACAGCAATTGTTACGAAAAAATAATAATAGCATTTGAAATAAATGCAGGCAGGTTTTGCAGCTTTTCAGCATAATTTAGCAATTTGCTCATGATATTCATTTAGAAAACCGTCTACCGTTACATCACTGTCACCTATAGATCACAAAGTCCTATCGAAGCACTCTCGGAATTCTGAATAACCATCATCGCAACAGCACAAAAACGTCAAAATGAAGTTGCATATTCAGAGTCATTACTGGCGACAAGCTGTCACTGGAAGTAACTTGAATCAAGAAATTACTTTACCTATCAGAGAAGTAAGAGCTTACTTTAATGTCAACCTCTGAACCATTTATATTCAGAAAAGTAGGACCTTTTATAGCCTTGGTGTATAGCGCCGTTTTATAATAACTGCTTTTACTTGGATCTTATTTGGATCTTGGAGAAATATTGAGCCCACTGATTGGTTGTTTACACAACGCCACGTATGATGTCATTGTAACTAGTAACGGAGAAAATGTTAGTTATGCTGGTTGAATCTTTTAAAATCTTTGTTGTGGGGGAAGAAAAACTTTCATCTTCATTTCTTTATGAGATGTTAAATAATTGAACAATTATTATCATTTTAGCTAAAAATTTGAATTTAATTAAAAAGGGGACCATTTTTATATTTTCATATTTAGTTTTTAACATAACATTTCAAGCCATCTCGTTGAGCACAAATTACTTGTACAAAAATTAAATGTATTGATAATAACAAAGTTATTTTCGTCATTTGTACATTTGATTAAAAATTTTATTCTTAGATTCCAATTAGATTTCACTAGAGGATAAAGTTGAAATATACTAGAAGCACTGCCGGAAGATAAACTGGCAGTAACTCTGTCACATCGTATATGACGTTTTATAAATGACGAGCTCGAAATTATTTTCATGGTCCGAGTTTATGTAAAGATTATTATTTTGCGCCCGGTTTCTGTGAGTACTTATCCAGACAACATATTCTTTATGGGGTCACTGGACAGACATTGTGAAGCTACCTACTCAAGAGAAGATCTCAAACCTAGGTCGTGCCATAGTTCATGTGGGGGGAAAAAACATGTCCGTCTATCCATCACTAAAATTGTGTGTCAAGATTCCTAAAGAAGATAAGTTAAATTGCCTAAAGCACTTAATACTCTATAGACATCTAAAACTCTACTAGATGTCAGACAATATAGGTTGAGTCGTATGAAGCAGTCCTTTAACAGGTATCGAATGATAAGTTCTTTTTTGGTATGGTGATAAACCACTAGATCCTGAAAACCAAATACAGTAAGTACACTCCCGAATATCCGGTCTAATGTGGCAGAAGGGTAAGCCGGATAACAAAAATGTCAGATAGGCCGGAGTTCTATGAACTCATTTCTTTGCTCACCAATGTCAGAAGACAAAATTTTTACACCAATACTCACAGTTATAATAAGTATTTTCTCACTTCTTATTGAATACTAAGCCCTCCATTTAACTTAAGCCTCGTAGAATGTGAACGTGTCCGCAGCCCGGTGAATCATAGAAGCTTTGCCAGTTATGTGTCGAGTTAAAATAGAAGGCTCGGTACAGATAATTTATATATTTTTATATACATGCTGCATGTTTCAAGAATTCATTAAAGAAAAATTAGGTTAAAGGACTGTTCACATTTTAACATAAATTCTGTAATGCCTAACATAAATGTAGAAAACATAATCAAAACATTAACGTAAATCATAGGCCTAATTCTTAAGAAAATTGACACAAACGGATTTTATTTTTCACAGATAAATTATACAAGGATTGAAAAGGTAACCTTATGATAAGAGTCAAAATTTACAGTTTTTAGCTTTTGAAAAATTAGGCCGGATAGTCGCGAACTGGATACTCCGGAATGTGCTGTAGTTGGAATTATTTTTAGAAAGCATTATTCACAGTTAGCAATAAATTGAAGAAAGCTTTAAATTCTACTTTATATATATAATAAACACTGCGATTTCTTTTTTTGTATGCAGTTTATTATATGGAATTAGAAAGGTTTTGTGAATAACAACTCTTTCTATTCAATATAAAATAAATTTATCATCACTCTCTTGTGAGATCCCTATGGGCTTTAGACTGCATACTTCATCCCATTTTTGAAAGATTGCATAGAAAACTGAAATTTGAATAATGAAAAATGCATTGATTTTCAAAGATTAATCCTAATGTAGTAAATTTATCCACACGTGATACTTGCCAAAGCCTCCGTTTTAGAACTATTTTAAGGATAAATAAGTATTATACTAATGCGTAATAGTTGAGTAGCTTATGCAGCGAATGGCTATATAACGTCAAATGGCAGATAGCTGATATATTTATTTTTGACAAATGACAATAATGCCATGTGCAAGTGCAGTTAATACGCCATCACAAAGAAAGAAAATGACATTAAAAAACTTAAAAACAAAATTCTTGAATTTTTCTTACCTGCTTTATAGATGCTGTTCATAAGCTGAGCCAATTTATTTGCCACATAATTCGTGTCTGTGTAATCAACAAAAACAGTTTGAACTTCATTTTCAGATATTCTAGAAGTGAAACTGTCCACTCTATCGAATAGTTCCTGAGTAAAATTTGCCGAATTTAAGTATAAGACATATTTGCTGAAAACTTTTTTTTTAAAAAAAGTTATTATGCAAGAAGAATTTTTAAAGAAAAATTATCCATCATATCAACTAAAAAAACTGTAAAAAAAAATACAAGATGAAATCATCTTTGACGAAAAATTGCGTTTCTCGAACATTATAAAATTTTTATTTTAATTCATTTAAAAATGGCGTGTCAAAATAATTTCTACTCACATATTTTTTAAAATTCTAGGTGTGGAAAATAAAAACAATCTGCCATTGTTTGAATAAGAAAAGGGTATTGCAAAAAAATTATTTTTGAATGTTTAGATAGTTAAATAATTTCGATTTCAGATCAAACTATTAAGGGTTAACATTTCTTATTACAGGGGATGGTGGTGATTCCATTATAAAAACCCAGAAAATTTCTACGGATTAAAAATCCGAAATAGTTTGAAATAATTTTGAATTTTTATGCAATACACATATATGCGTGCATGTTTACAAATAAATTCATCGCAAATCATAAAAGGTAATGTTTTTAAAACTATTAAAATTATTTTTTGTTTCACTTTAGCATTTCACAAAGTTACTCTCTGTTTGGTATTTCAACATTTAAAATATATTCTTTCCGTCCAACTTTAATTGCTCGATTTACTACTTTTATTTACCAAAATTATAAATCCAGCTTTAAAAATATTCAGAGATTCCATTCAAAGTTTATTTTAAATGGATAGATACAGAAAATTGAATTAATCTGTCTTGTACTGTAAATTTGGTTTAATTTTAAATATTCCAAAGCACGGTGCGTCTTTAACATGAAATCGAAATCACACAATATTGTTGCTTATTGGTTTTTTTTTCTTATGCTATTCGATTTTTTCAAAATCAACGTTATTAAATACTATCTTTGATACTACTTATGCTTTTTTTCTTATGAATTATCTGTAAATAAACTTAATGGGGATATAAGTATACAGAATCGAATATGGCTATCTAATTTGCAACTCTCGGTTAGAAAATATGGAGTGTCAGATACGCATATTAATTTATTTACAGATAACTGTGTAAAAATATTTTCTCCAAATTTGAATTTATTCTTTACAAGCAGTACGTTGATGGAAAATGTAAAATCGAGTAACTAGCATTGAGCGCAAAGTGTAATTGCTAATCTTAGTTTAGTTTTACTGAGAGTTGGGAGTTAAATTCTGGGAAATGGTACATCAATATATTTTTTCTTAATCAAAGAAAGTTTAACTCTACCATAAGACAGTATTCTGCAGATAATATGATGCTCTCCATTAATCTATTCCAAATTATATAAGAGCATGAAGTATGAATATTAAAAGATAATGTGAGAATCTGCTAGTGGAAGAGAATGGTTGATGAAATACAAGAATTTAGTAAGCTGTCCAGCTATTCAATAAATGAACCATCAAATCTTTGACAAAAGGATCTGTATTAAGATTTTCTGACCCAAAAATTCTCATGTGTTTTTAGAGTAAGAGAAAAAAAATGGTAATTCAATGTCTGCGTATCTAGTCAATAAGGGTACAGTGATGTTTTATATAATCTGCTTTCAGTAACTTAAAGCTGTATTCGATCTAAACAAAGTTTGTGAGTCAGCATTTCAAATTTATAGAATTTTTGCTGCTCTTGGTTGTAACCGGGGTCACACTGAATGTGTATTCACATTGGGCATGAAGAATCAATCTCAAAAATTCTACACTGGTGTGCAAAACTTAAGCAACAATGTAAATTTTAAGCAAGTAGCCATGAAACTACAGAAAGGGATTATTGCGATGAGTACAATGAACACGCAATTCAGTAGAAAGGTGATGTGTAAGCAAATGTCAAGCACAAAGCATCATAGGTGACGTGAGTGCACGCAAAACGCGTACAGTCGGCGCGCGCAACTCAAGACTACAAGGAAAGGAAGAATGGAAGCGCAATTAAAGACATTCGCTACAATTGAGTTCTTTCGTGAAATATGGCTAGAAGAAATCACCTGGGCGACTTCACACTTGGAAGAATGATCGGAAAGTTGGAGAAGGGTCGCAGTTTGACCAGTGTAGCTGAATTCGGAATCAACAAAAGTGTCGTTTCGCGTGCTTGGAAAGCCTTCCAAACAATAGATGCAGTTGCTAGAAAGGTTGGGCGCCCTAGGAAAATCACTGTAAGGGATGACTGATATTCTTCAGGCGAAACGATCTCGATACCAGTCAGCAAGGGCTACTGCTCAGCAACTGTGAACAGTAACAAGGTGACAAGTGTCGCGGTTTACTGTGGCCAGACGCCTCCACAAAGGTGGTCTTTTCGCCCATCGTTCTGAACGCTGCATCCCTTTGAGAGTTGGCCATTGATGGCACCTTTTAGAGTGGTGTAAAGAGCACAAAAACTGGACATCTCCTCAATGGAGTCGTGTCCTCATCCCGGATGAGAGTCGTTTCAGTGTTTCAGTTTCCACAAGTGTTTCTCAATGATAGTTAATTTAGAGAGAGGTCAGGACACGGTTTCATCCCAGTAATATCATGGAAAGAGACCGCTACGATGGTCCTGGAATTGTTGTTAGGCGGCATTATGTTGAACGGAAGGATTGAGCCCCATGTTTTTGGCAGAGGTTCCGTAACTGGAGATCGCTATTGTAAGGAGGTGATCCTTCTCATGTGCGTCTGTTGGACCAGACTTCGTTTATATGGATAACAATGCATGGTCACTCCGGATTACTGATGTTCAGCAGCTACTGAAAAGTGAAGTTATCACTCGAATGGATTGACCAGCATTCTCTCCTGATTTTATCCCATATAACATGTGTGGGATGCTTTCGCGAGACGCCTTGCTGCACTATTACATCCTCCGGGGAATACCCAACAACTGAAACAGATGCTGATTGAGAAATGAGCACTCTTACTTCAAGAACTGTTGGACAATCTGGTGCTGAGTGGAGAGACGGTGCGAAGCAACCATTGCAGTAAGGGGGGGACATATCCCATATTAAGGAAATCTGCTTGTTGTTCTTCCTCTTGGGCAGACAATCATATGTAGCGATACTATGAGTACAATAAAACGTTTTTTTGTTTGATTATATATTATATGCATTGTATTAATTTTTGCGCAACTATGTTTTCGTCATCGTTTAAGTACAAAATGTTGTCTCTCATTTCTGAATTTCATGTCTATCAGATTATTTCTCGTGCAGTTATAGCAAAAAAAAGCACCTGTTGCTTAAGTTTTGCACACCAGTGTATATACAAGTGCATAAAATGGTATCATGTTTCCGAACCATAATATCTCCTCTATTTTGCAGTTCAATATTTTTCTTAAAAGTTTGTAAACTGAAAATGAATAGACATTGATGGAAGAGGCACTATTAAAACGTACAAAATATTTTCATTGTCTCAAATCAAATGTAAAGAAATGGATTTAAACAAGCAATCCGTTTCACAAAAATGATCCGAGAAAATAGCCACAGAAATAAGGAATAAAAGACAATCAGTAATTTTTAAACTGTCGAGACTGGTTTCCATGAAACTTTCTCGCATACTCTCCAATAACGGGCAAGGAAACTTGTGTCACAGATAACATGAAGAATTTCATAACATTGTATTTATGAGTAATTGTATTTCTTTGTATGTGAAGGTACAGAGCGACAGATGGTCAGTACTTTGATAGATCTGACTCAAAATTTGATAAAAATCTAGATTTCTACTACACGGGCATCGAATTTTTTTATTTGTCTAGCTCTTTACGTTTTATATTTACTTATTTCACTTGTACTTCCAAACAAAAGTGCGGCAGACTTTCGCTTGGCGAATTTCGTTCAAAATTCGAAAGAGATCTAAAGGTTTGATTTAAGTCCATATACTAAATTTCACCCATCTAGCTAAAATGTTTTTACATTATCGTGTTCATAGACAGACGTAATTCCAAAAATATAATGTTGTTCTTTTTTAATTCAGGGAGGCCTAAAACGGGAAGATTCATCAAAATCGAATTCGAAATTTTTTGATGCTAACAATACTTTCTCTTTACTTTGTATTCTAGGAAATAAAATGAGCAATAAAAACATTTGCTTTCAAATATCTTTGTAGGTCTGTTTTTTTTTTCCTGATAGATGACGGAGAGAGATTGCAAACATTTTTTAACCATCATAAAGGAATTTTTGCAATTTACACATAGCACTCCAGTTACGAATTCCTTTCTATATCCTGATTTCGTTGTTACATTATTTAAGAAATCCCTAACTTGTCTCATATTTGATATGAAGATTAAGCTTTCATTTATATTAAGATTTGCAATTGAATAAAGAAATATCTATAAAAGTTGCCTTCTACTAAGAAAATTTGTTTTTCAGAGAAAGCTATGAACGTCAGTTTCATAATGAAACGAAAAACTTATATGGAAATGATTACTGAAAACAGAAAGAACATTAAATGCGAACCTTATTATCAAAATCCTCTTTTAAATTATTTTTTAAATCTTATGTAATTTTTTCGAGAAAATCAGAATGAATTCTTACATTACTGTGAAGGTTCTGATGCAACTCCAAAAATCTTTGCATTCTGAAATTTGAATCATATTTGGCAGTCAGTTTTGCACCTGCAATAAAAGAATGTTTAGAAAATGATGAAAAAGATGCGATAATACACATTCAAAAAGGGATTGTACAACAGGATACTTTTGATCTGTACGCATTATGTATTCATTATTTAAGAAAATGAATTATTACTGATTTTTTTTCCTCAAAATAATTCTAATTTACTAAAAATAGAATAAAAATTACTAAAATTAGTTTTTGAAAATAAATTTTTATTAGCTATGCTAAAAAAGTAGAAAGTATTTGATTTGAAATATTTTCTGTTTTTTTTTTCTGTAATTTATTATCACTACTAATAATAAAATGAATGTATCACCCTTTCTCTCACCCTGCGCTTGTTGGCTCTCTACAAATCAGATTGTTTGGCCAAAAGCTACTAAACTTGGCACATATATACTTTGGAAAGTCGAAATAGGCATCCTGAGGCAACTTTTTTCGAAATTTTTATTAGAATATTGATCGATTAAAAGCTGAGCATAATTTTGCCACGTTTCTGAAAACATTACATCAGAAAATTAATTTTTACAGCATATTAAAATTTAAAAAAAATTCTTTCCATGATGCCAATTTTTTGACGTATAACTTTTTCTATTTTTAATAAATCTTTTAAAAAACAATTGAGGTGTATTTTATAGAAATATATTTCATTGTTCATAAGAAAATAAAATCTTTCGTATTGTTGTTACGAATACCTTATTTCCGTTGTTGATGATGAAAGCATGAAGTTTCGACTTATTTTTCGATTTAATGTATGCTTTTTAATATATTTTTTTAATTTGTTATAATTAAGTTTTAACTTCCCAAAAATGCATTTACAATTAAAATTACATTTATTGACACAAGCATAAAAGATAATTGTTTACGATATTTAAACTGATTTTTCAATAGGAAATATATGCTTATCCTAATATTTAAAAAATTAGTTATTGGGCCATATTAGAATGGAAAATCTGTATATTAAGTTTATAATTTTAATCTGTATATTAAGCTTATAATTTTAATCTGTATACTAAACTTAGTAATTTTTAAACTTAATAATCACTTTATTGCATCCATATACAGTAGACTCCCGATTATCCGCGGTGCGGATTATCCGCGCCTGCCGCACAAAGTTTTTTTTTTTTTTTGACTGATTTTTTCAAATAGGTGTAGTTTTACAGTTATGCTTTTGTAATTACATAATACATTACAGTATTAGAACAGTACATATTTATTAATTTTTCTGTGTATCCTTGACGCCTCTCGTAAATACAAAGCACTTTTCTGTTTTCATTAACAAAATGCATTTTAGGTTAGTTTTGAGTGATATACTAAAATATTAAGCATTAGTTAAACATTTCCTGCTGTTTATTTTACGTTTTATTGTACATAAAACGATTTTTCAAAGTTGGAATGAGTGTTTTCTTTTTTGCTATACCCGTTTTTAGCTTTTTTCGGATTATCCGCGATTTTTGTTATCCGCGGCGGCCGCGCCACCCAATTCCGCGGATAATCGGGAGTGTACTGTATTTTCTTCTTATTATAATGATATTGTTAATTTTCTTTCAAATGCAATTGGTTTGACGAATTAGGAAGCTAGGATGGGAACAGTGCTTATGTAACTGCAAGAAAAATGTCAATTTTTTTAAGGAAATTTTCCGGAAAGTTAAAATTTAAATGAAACACGGAAGATATGTCATGGAAAATAATTTAAATATTGGAAAAGAAGTGACATGTTATTATTATACTTCAAAAATTTCTTAACTATGAAGATGGGAATTTTTTCCTCACCACAAATAAGACAACAGTGTCCTACTACTTCGATGGGATCCAGGCACATCAGGTCTGGACAAGGTTTAAATTTGCAAATAGCATAAAAAATCTGAAAAATAAATATTTGCAAACTATAAAATTCAAAATCAATACCAATACTGTCAAGCTATTATATTTCTTATAGATATGTAACAAACGGGCCAAGAAAACTTTTTTTTTCATTACGCATTGTCAAATTTTTTTACAATTAAACTATCATTTAAAAAATTTAATGCAAACATAGGCAGGATAAATTGAATCAATTCATGTCCAGATGATTCATGTTCAGCATTATTCCGTTTCATATTTGTAAACCACTGCGCAACGTGGATTTGTTCAAGATGATTCTTTTATAAATTCTTTTATTAAATTCTTTATTCTTTTATTCTTCTTGAAATAGCTCTTTTGTTTTATGTTTTCTTTAGAAATTTCAAATATTTATTTATTTTACTGCTTCCAGTTTATTGCAGATTTTCAGATTACGCCAAGATAATGTGTTGATTTAGTGACTTTTCATGTTGATCTCAAGATCCAATATACATAAGATGCCTGGTTGCTTGCATTCCCGAGTTTATTTGGCGATTTTCAGGTTACATGAATATCGCTAAGATAATGTGCTTACTTGGCGAATTTCAGATTACTCCATGATCACCAATGCCAAACTGCTAAATGCCAAGTTAAAAAAGGTTTGCATTTTTTTTAAACGATTTATCGTGGAGGCCGCACAGAAAAACTAGTACTTAATTTAATTCGTGTTCTTAAATTCGAACTTTATTTTTGATTTTATTAATTAAAGGAAAATTCTATTTTATTTGGAATATATTTTGTTTGTATTATTAATATTTGCTTTTGTTATCGTTATTAGATTTTTCCTAATCTAAACTGAACGGAAACCTTTTGAGTTTATAACATATTTTGTAAATTCTACATAAATTATTTATCAAATTATCTTTCATATTTTATTAATAAATATTATTTACTTGACGAATGTATGCAGCAAATCATTGATAAAAGTTTAATGTCTAATAGAGAACAGCATAATGAAGCTTAGTCAATTCCTTTTAAATTTGGACAGTATCTGCTCTTAGTTACACATTATTCGGTGGAAACATGAAAATCCTTTTCATAAAAAATAGTCTTCCTTTTTCATATTTTAATTGGCAAAACCCGAAGAATAACTTTTTTTCTTACTGAAATAAGTAGAGAATTTGGAAATACATCATCAAATGTAATATAAGTGTTGAGACTCTACCTGAATTTCATTTCATTCAGTCGTTTCTCCGCTAATAAGATTCAAAGCTGTGGGATCGTAATGTGAAATAATCCACTCGTTATTAATCTGACACCATTTTATTATCTCTCTCTATCTAGCTATATTACAATTCTACTTACATGCTATATATATAGTTAGTTGCTTGCTTTGTGTAGTTGCCATATACAAAAATATACATTGGTTTCGCGCGCAGTTAATTCTGATTTTAGAGTTCTAAAAGCAAGTTATAGCTCTTGTATGATTAAAGTTAAAATTAGTTTTTAGCCAAAGGCGCTCGTAACAATAAGAATAGCTGCCATTTATGCATTTTTATACAGTAATTATTTAATAATACATTATTACTTTATAGCATTCTAACTGTATTCGTACGAATTCTTTTAATTGAAAGTATTTTCACTTCTTAGCAGGTTTTTTTTTGGCACAAAGGTTGGCGACATGAAGATAAAAGTTGGCAACTTGGTGTCGCGAAATTTCTACTCCTTTTTGGGGAATTCGGAATTCATCCGAAAGTATATAAAAGTCCTGCTGCAATTTCAGATCATAATCAGCTCAGCCCAAATCATTCTCCATTCAGATCAAATTTAAAACGATCACAGCTAACAGTACCTTAGGAGCTACTAACTATGTTTTTAAAGTTCGACACCGATCAAAGAGTTGCTGTTATGCTTTCTTTAAAAAAGTAAAGTATAACGTATATATATATGATCATCAGTATAAAGTATATATATATGATCATCAGTATTTTTATAGCGATAAAACTACTGAAATGAACGAGAGTTTGAGCTGATTTGCCGTGTAGCATATTGTTGAATTTTTCCCGTGCTCTATGAGTGACTTATTTGTAGTGTTGTAATAATTTAAAAACAGTTATTTTTGCTTTCTTAA